>NW_028277976.1:0-300000 GCF_059751315.1 Micrasema longulum
TGTAAGTGTAAAAAATACTCAAAAATCATGAAATCTCTCAAAACAGTTAAAGTTTAAATAGGTATTTAACGTATTTGTAAATATGATACGGCCTTTTTTTTAGTTTATCGTATTTCTTAAATCTTTTTCTAAATCTCAATATCTCGTTTTTTTAAATAATCTTATACAAATCTTCATTTAAAAAAGCCAAATTACAAATGTCGTTTCATTCACGTTTCACTCACTAAGGACGGTGGACTCTAAACAAAAAAATACGGTATTTTTATGTACATTGAGACTTCTCACATTTGAGACTCTTCACATTTTAAGTATAAACAGGAATGTAATTTAATAATACAGAATATAACATATTGCAATTCCTAGATTTACTGGCCTTCTTTTTCTAAAGGACTTTCATCATATTAAGGTGTGATACTGTGCAGAAATATACACGTCGCGTGTAATGAAAAAAATATTTAATTGCACCGCAATTATTGTAAAACAGTACAGATATTTTTTTTTATGTAACTATAAATATTGTTATTATAATGTCTAAGTGGAATATTGATATAAATTATACCAATTTTGACAAACATCAGCTAGTGTTGTATTTCTATCAAACCGAATCATAAAGAGGAACAAGAACATGTGACTTACCTAGGACTCACAATGGACAGACAATTAAAATGGACAAAACACGTAGACGGACTCACTAAAGTAATGGCATCACTACATAGCCTCTTCTACAAAATTAAAGATTTTATACCAAGAAATGAAAAAATTATGATGTACGAAGCATATGTCAAAAGTAAATTGAGTTACATGATTGCCTTCTGGGGAACTGGCAACAAGACAGACATAACAAGAATACAAAGACAACAAAATAAAATTCTTAAACTAACATACAACCTACCCTACCTGACCTCTACGACTGAACTGTACAAAAAAACAGACCAGTTTGACATAAACTACTTGACTAAAATTGAGACCTTAAAAATTGTGCACAAAATAACACTGGGAAACATACAAGACGACGACATAATATTAGTCAAAAATTCTGACATATACAAATATAACACCAGACAACAACAACACTATCATATTGAAAAAGCAAAGACAAACACCGGACAGTCAAAAATACTACATAATGGACTTAAACACTACAACGACCTACCTTACTACTTGTAAACTTTTACTGGAGACAAATTTAAAATCAATCTGAAAAAGCACATGATGACTGAACTATCTAGACTAGACGAGACATAAAATGACTAGACAACATTAAATTTCTAATGTAAACGGGTTTTTTAAAATTCTAAATAAATAAAAAATAAAAAAAAGAGTTAAAAATTTCTACACATACATTTCTTTTTACTATTATATCTTTTACTAAGTATTTTTTTTATAAGTATGTATTTTTGTTTTAATTTTGTATTTTAATGGGTTTCTAAATATATTTTTTACTGTTTCTTTTACTTCATTTTTTACTATGTTTTTTATTATGTATTCTACCATGTTTTTGACTATTTTGTTACTATGTCTACTAACTTTTTTTATATGTATTGATTACGATTATTTTTTTCATATATTTATTTGACTGTCTTGGAAAGAGGTAAATAACCCAAGTTAGACAAAAAAAGCAACTTTGTATAAATGTGTATTTTTTATTGCGTTAGAGTAAGATGACGAACGAACGAACTTACGAAATGAAATTGCGACAAAATAAGCCTATTGTTTTTTTTTGCATGAATGGTTATTATACAGGTTTATCAAATATGAGTTTATTTTATTATTTCACCATATTAAAAAAAAATCCCTGTAAATAATATTATTTTTTAACAATATTATTTTTAAATAATTTTAAATAAAGCAATGTTGTCTTATTTTTGTTTCGTTCACGCAAAAGTGTATATTTAATACATGAATACATCCATCTCTATTGTTGTGTGTTTTTTTTTTGAATTGGTGACCGTAAGTGTCCATAAACATATATTTTTGTTCACTTTGTCTAGCTGTGTGAAACAGTACTTATGATTTTCTTGTTGTTTTAATGTAGAATGTTTTATTATTTAAACTTTCTACTGAATATGCTGTATAATTTTTAGGTTATTTTTTTAAATATAAATCTTGTATAATTTTTGGTGTGTTTTTTTTTTTTTTTAAATCTTGTTTTTAATATTCACGTTTTTGAAAAAAAAAAATTTAAGCCAAATTTGTTAATATTATAAATATTTGTAAAATGCAGATTTGCCGTTTATGTTAATAAAATAAAAAATATATCTGTTCGCGTATATCGTAAAAAAATCATGTAAATACGATAACCAAGTTTCATTTTAATTATGCATTAAAATGAAAAATGCGTTGTTATTCAAAAATTTATATGTGCTTAAAAAGAAAAAGGATTTTATAATAGGACAACTAAAAACGAGTCAATCTTAAACTGAATATATGTATGATTTTATTTTGAAAAACACATACCTTTTTAAAAAATGCTTTGTCCCCTTAAAAACAAAAATATGGTGTTTCGAGAATGTGATTACAAAAGTTAGCAATGATCTAATAATCGGTAAAGTTTTTAACGAAGGTATAGTGCGGCGTTGGGACTATAACGTGCGGTCAACAAATGTAAGAGGGTGTGATAATTTATGCTGCGCCGTTTAATTTTGAGGTACTTCAGTTGGCTACGATAGAAGGTATATTTGTTATGAATAAACATGTTTGTGTGTTCATAAGACACAATATTCAAAGTAATTAGTTCTTTAGGTTTTTCAGGTTTTTTAGCTTCTGCTGAAATATTTTTATGGTGTCAAAATTCTCTCAGACTGCGATACAAAAGATTGCATGCGTTCACGGTATATTAACCGCAGTATCTTATAGAACCTTAACCCAGCCAATGCTCACTGGTCTGAATAAATCTAATCAATATCTTTAGAACATTCATACCGTACAGTTTTATACCCCAATATTTATTCTGTTTCGGTATTAGTAAATTAGGTGGAACGTTTCAAATGAAAAATTAAGTAGGTACGTATTCATTACTTCGTCACTACATATTATAATGCTGTGATAAAAGGCTGATTCCTTGTGATTCGGATTGAGGCTACATACATGATTCTAATTTTCAATATCTGTTTTAAAAATAGAAAAGCTTTTATCAAACATGTGTCATATTATTTTAAAATGTCAACTTTTACGTGTCACGTATACTTTATGTTGCATTATACATAAATCCAAGAGCTTTCAAAAGATAACTTTTTATGGTTTCCGAAAGTCATGTACCAATACATAAACATTTTGCCGTCTACCCAACTGCGCCATGGCGCCTGCATTTATCGACAATTTTATTATTTTATGGCGTAAATCAAATCTAAGACTTTACTCTTTTAAATAAACCAACGGCGACAACCTTAATACCACAAGGTGTTTATGCAAGATGAAAATGATATTTTAATAAAAATTTGTGAAGGTTTATGAGTTAATAAAATTTTAGCAATTTATGAAATAAACTGCAATGAAAGTCGCTTCAAACCTTGACAAACTTCATCGTCGTCATCATTCTGCTTTCCACACCTAGTGGTGCATAGGGCACTTTATTGGTAAAACAACCGCAGCGTAGTTTAATCGTCTGTTACTTGATGTTAATGTAATCAGTCTAACATTTAGGTGTCAATCCAGAAAAAAAAAATATTCCAGTTTAAAAAACTTTTAAATCATTTTTTTATGTCCACTTTGCCAAACACAAAACTGTATTCTTAATACGCCCAGACAAATATTTTTTTTGGTTGGTTAAAAGTCATTGCTTAATCCTTAAGATCTCACCTAAAACAAACTGTGTCAGCGCATTTGCCTACAATGCAAGAGGTCTCGGGCTCGATTCCCGACATGAAATATTTATTTCAAGAAGTATTTTTAGACAAGAATATATCAAAGTCCCTGGCAGTCCTGAGGCGTAATACTGATAATCTTACCTTCATATAACAAAAAAAATCAAAGTACACTGCGATAAGTGGATCAATGCAGTGCCCTATGTACCATTTGGTGCTGAAAGGCAATGATGATGATGGTGAAAACAAAGGGTTACATAAATATATCTCCCCAGAATTGAGGAAATTATTTTCTAATACTTCGGATTAATAATAAGTATTATGTCACAAGAGTATTGGTATAAAGTACGTTTATTGTTTTTAAAAATAAGTTACTGTACGTATGCGTACATTGCGAATGCACGTAATAAAATGGTTAAAAATTTAAAAAAACAATTTTTTTTTGTAAAATAAGATTCAAACTTACTTTTAGGTTGTTGATTTAATCATTTTTTAAAATAATTTTTCGTCTCTATTGAGATATCATGGCATGAAGAAAAATCCGTAGATGGTCAAAGTTCCGTAGGTCTACAAATGTTTTGTTACATAATGAGAAAATTCAGTGGTATTTTTATTATTTTTTTAATTGTTAAAAGATTATCAAACTGAGACAAATTTATGTTTTTATTATCATCGTTACGATATTTTAAGTTTTATAATTTAAAAATTACTCCGCTCATGATGTCACGAGTTGCCAGCGATGAGTTGAGATGATTTTTTAAATAGAGAAGCCCATACGTATGAAAACACACTTAACTTGACTTACCGGAACCTGTGAATCTATCACAACACATAATATTGATTGGCTTTTATAAACAGCTGTTGATCAGAATCAATGACTCTATTTTTTTCATACATTTTTGAGAAAATTCTAACCTAATTTACTTAAATATTTTTTATTTTCAATATTCCGTTTCACTCCTCATTTTGTTCGGTGGAAAAAATATGAATTTGTACTTGTGTCATTATATGTTTTACTCCGCTCATATCACTGTTTACGAAAGTTTACATTTTCGTGCTTAATGGTGTAGCTTTACCGTTCTTGGCTATATCCGTCGTAACAGGAAGGGGAATAAATTAATATTAAACGTAACACGATGTGAAAACGTCCCCACGTAGAACGAAATATGTAAGGATTGGGCACGGGACGGAATTACTAGCTGGAATCGTAATTCCGTTCTTTCCCCTACGAGTCAGGATCGTACTGCGGTAGGGGTGAATTTCGTAGTGGGCAGAGAATAATGCCGTATTTACGAGAATGAGATTGGTGACCAAATAAAATATTGATTTGTTTTAATATTTTATGAAACCGGACACAGCTTTATCAAATTAAATATATATCCGCTTTAAATAAAAAATATTTGTTTATTTGAACGGCCGTTGCCAATTTACGTAAAATTTATAAAATATTCAAATAATATACCAGATTATGGATAGATATATGGTTACACATAATAAAAGTTTGGCATAATAAATATACTGAAAGATTATAAGATTAACAGTAACAAATTTTTTTTAAATACATTATTTATTATTATTATTTTTAATTTTCATTTCACAACAGGAATGCATAAGTAACAAATACAAAAAAAATGGCATGGCTTGAGTGTTATTTAGGTGGCTATTTAACACACTGTGTAACATTCACCATTCTACCTATATTTCTTTGATTCCTCCATCTATTGACGTTTGTGAAATTAAAGAACTAAAACCCGTATTATTGAGGGTGAGATTTATATGATTATGCAGGTGAAATAATTAAATCACACGAATCTGACCCGCAACAATAAACGTTTCAGTTTCATAAACATCAACAGATGGAAGAGTCGAAGGAATATATATGTTCAAATACAGGCAGAATGGTGAATGTTACACAGTGTGTAATGTGGCGACTTAAACCAGCCAAAGACAGGTCAGACAGCCCTGTGGATGCCTAGACTTCTATATTGCCTTCTATAAAATGTTCTTCATGTATGTTGTAATATCTTGACATAATATAATATTACATACATTTTTTTGTATACTTTGCCCAGCTAACAAGGGTACATACCCCGTTCCAAGCTAGGTAGGCAATTACATTTTCATACATAATTTAAAAGAACAAACAAAATATAAACTTACTAGTATTCTCATATTTATACAAACACACATATATATATATATATAAAACTATATTTATATATATATTTATTATATATATACATAAACATACACACATACATACATCCATATATATACAATCATATATATATATATAAATATACAATATACAATATATACGTACATACACACATACAAACACATACACATATACATATAAAATTATTTTATTGACCTCGTAATGTTAAACGATAAAATCGTCTAGTTTTTATGCGTTTTGAAGTGGTTTTAAAATTATTTCAATAAGTTTCTTTTTTGGCTGAAATTAGAACAAAAGTAGAAACTCGGTTTTGGCTTCGGTTTAAAATTTTATTTCGATCGGTCAGCTTATATTTCTGTATATATTCTTTCCATGGCCACGACATGTTATGATTATATAAATCACATTTTAAAAAAAATTCATCACGATAAACGTCTGTTGGAGAATAAAAGCAATTATGGGAATTACCCACGCATCGAAATGCCATTTTATTTCCCCTTATAACGCTTCAATTTAGCTACACTTAATTGGCTGAAAAATTCTGTGATTTCCATGTCAACCCAACTGCCATTCGGAAACATCGTTTACAATCAACCCTCTGTCAAAATTCATCTGTGATACCTTGTGTTACAAATGTCAACCCCGCCTGAACATTTGGAAATCTGGCTACATCCTGTATTCGGTAGATACAGCTTCGTACAGTTGTATTATGAGATGAGACGAGGGATGTTCTGTCACGGCAGTTCTACCCCCCGGGAATGTTACAGAACAGAAATAACAAATTTTCTTGTTTTGGACTTTGGTAATAAAATATCTTTTTTTCCCATTGTGTCGTGTATTGGATACTGTCTCTCGATATCTTTTTTAAAAATATTTAATTTCGTTTTCTTTATGTTAAATATAAAGTTTATCAGATTTTTATGCATAAATCAATTGGCGTCTATTTCATAAGTTCATAAAACTATCCGTGTCAGAGCGGGTGAAAACAGGTTCGTGTGTAATATGTCCAGAACTGAACAAGCGTGAAAATAACTTAAATTAAATGCCATTAAAAATGAGTGCTGCGTTTGGTTTGGACATGTATAGCGTATAAATAGCGAAAAAACGGCTAAAAGAATCTACGATGCGAATGTTTATAGTTGCAGAAAACGAGAATGACCGAGAAAGACAAGGCACGATCAAGTCAATCAAATACTTCTGGATGGAAATGTCAAAAGTAGGAATAATCGGCGTGCGTGCATGAGAAGATGAATGAATGTAGAGAAAGTGAGGAGTATATGCAAAGACAGAGTGATATGGCGTTCTATCCTTTTCGCCTACCTCTACGGGAAACGGCGTGGTGGTTTGTTGTTGTTGTTAAATGCTATTAATACATATAAGAAGAATAAATAATTTCATATAACCACTTACCGACTTTCTTATGTCTACCGGTTTCGAGGCGTACCCGTATCTTCATCAGGACACTTATTACTCTTACATGCAAACCCTACTATAATACACCTTTTTGCGGGATGCTATTTTTTATGCTAATGCAAATTTTACGGGAGACGGCTGTTTTATGCTGATTTCATTTTATTTTACAGGAGAATATCACATTTGTTTGATTTGAAAAGCAGAAATGACTTGTGGGCTTAGTAAATATGTGAAGCTATCAAATATAACGACTTTAAAGCTTAGCAGGCAGCACATCAGTTAAAAAAATATATAAAACCAACGTGCTGATAGGACACATCCTATTAAAAGTTTACGCTAGTTTTTTTTTTTCGTTTCGTCATGGTTCAGAACATGATAATAGTACAAATGAAGAAACTTGTCAAATACAAATCGTATGAGTGATTTGCCACAAGAGAGAAGATCAATGGCTGAGGTTTATGCTTTAAAGTTACTCACCCATTAGGCGGGTTCCATGATTTTTAAGGTTCAAGACGGTGTCCGAAGCCGTTATGAATTTCAGTTCAAGCCGACCGCTTGTCTTGTTCGGAAAAAAAAATAAGGAAACAGATTGTTCGATGCAAGCCGTCGCGTATCATAGACAAACGGCCAGTGTGACATGTGCAAAAATATGTGTGTCGACGTACCTACTCAAATTTATTCCTCACAAAGCACAAATGTTATTCCTGGATCTTTTTTTATCATGCATGAGCACGCATATCACAATTATTCTTAGTTGAAACGCGGAAGACCGCTATAATGATCTCAAAATGTATCCTCGGTAACTCCGACTGCACTTTACAACAAAGGGGAACCTAATCTTTCAGCTTGAGATCCGACGTCTTTTGTCTGAAAGCTTAACTGCAACAAGAGCTTAGAGCTGAAAGCTAAAACTAGGCATTCCAAACTGGGGCGACGTCCTGCTAAAGTTTTAATTCGTTTCACGAATTCAAGTTTTCTAACTTTAAATAAAGGAAAAAAAGCCATCTACAACTAAAGATACAATTCGAAGTAGATAAAAAAAGTTAGGAGAGCTCCTTTAAAAGATTTTTAAAAACTAAAGTTTTATGACTATTATTTCATTTCATTTCATTTTTCTTTTTTTTTGCACCACAATAGGCCAGGAGGCCCAATTACAGTGGTGAATTACATTACAGAACAACCAGGCTTGAGAAAAATCTAATTTTAATTTTTGTGTTCTCACCGGGAATCGAACCCGGAACCTTTCATGCGTGAGTCAAGCGTCTTGACCACTACACCACGGAGGCCGCCATTATAAGAAACGAAGTGAAATAGGTCAAAATTAAGGTTTAAAAAATTATTTTTAAAATTCATATGGTGATGCATGACTGAAAACATTTGGTTTTAATGAAAATCACCGAATTACTTATATTACATATAATTGAATTTGATAATATTATTGAGGGAAATAAACTTAATTTTAAGAATTTTTAATGCATTATTAGTGTTGATAAATTAATATAGATAACAGTACCTTTATTATTGATCAAAATATCTTAACTTAGTTATGAACAACTACACAATCTTTTTCTTTATGTGTACTTTATTATATTATTTTGTATTTAATTTCAATTTATAATATTTTGTATTTTATTATTATTATTATATTTTATTATTTTACCTTGTTGAATGAAAGGTGAGTCTACTTTTAGTTAAAATAAATTTCCTATCTCTATTCGTTTGAAAGCTTTCGGTGTGAAAAAAATGCTCGGATTTTTGAAAACGACATTTAAAATTTTTACAAGTCTATTGTTTTATTAAAAACTGTTTAAATTACGAGCATGCAAAAAACAAAAAAAAATATTTAATATTATCTTTCTTTTAAAGTAAAAAAAATAATAACACAATAAACATAACACATATAAAAAAAATACACTCACATTTTTTAAACATTTCAATTATTTTTAAAGGAATATTTGACTTTAAGTTAAAAAAACACATTTATTAGTTTTTAAAAATTTGTAAAAATTTTAAGTGTGTTTCAGATAATATTGCTAAGCAAAAATATCGCTAAAAAAGTGTTTGAAATATGCGTAAAACATTTAAGTTTTTTATTCGAAATTTTACATAAATTCAGAATAATCTGTGATCAATTTTATCGCTTTTGCATCTTTGAGACTCTTTATTTACATATTACAACATAGATCAATAATATTTTAGAGAAGGTTATATATAAGTCTAGGCATCTACAGGGCCTATGACCTGTCATTGGCTGGTTTAAGTGGCCATCTTATGCACTGTAAAACATTCACCATTCTGCCTGTATTTAAACCTCCATATTCCTTTGAGTCTTTCATCCGTTGATGTTTGTGAAGTTCAAGAGCTTAAACCTTTATTTATTTATTTTTTTAAATCTTTATTTTAAAATAAAAGTTCACACAAAATTAGTAAGAATGAAAAGTTCAAAATTTCATATTTGTATTTATTTTTGTCTGAAGGACCTTTAAAAAAAATAAACCTTGAATATAACATATTTTGATAACTAAGACTTCAGTTTTGAAAATGTCGCGAAAAGGATGAAATAGTTCGATGGTTATTTCAAATGTGTGAATTTAAGTTTCGCTCGTCTTTCATTTTTTATAACATACACATACGTATTTATAATTTATCATCATCTTCAAACTAAGATAATGGACGCAACAGTGCTAACTGAAACGTAAGCAAAAACAATGAACAAGGTGTAACACAGGCGAACATTATGAGTATCTAAAATCTTTTTTTCTAAATATGTTAACAAAATGGCAAGAGCTTTGAGCGAGTAATATATAAAAAAAGGTTATATTCACTCTTGCCTTGAACACATAAGTAATATGACAGGATAAGTCTCGTCACTGCTGCGTAGTATTTGTGTTAATATAATGTACGGTTTCATTCCACTAGAGGTGAACTTAGTTTATTACTTTCTGTTTCGAGACTCAAATAAACTGGAGTAAAAGTAATTCTAGAACCTTCAAAAGAGAAAAGCGGTATTCCTTTATTATTCAAAAAGTAAATCAATAAATCTACTTATTCTGTGACACCTCTTCTGTGTACCTGGATGACAGGAATCTTCCGGAAACTAATATTAAAGTTTGTTCTGAACTTTGGTTGGCTGAGGAATTCAGTTAGTAATCCCTTTATTTCAAGGTTACCACAATTTAATTTCACCCCGTCATTTGAAAAAGATTATCTCGCCGAATGCAATGAAAGTCTTCTTTCAGTTGAAATAAGATTCATATTTATTTGAAAGCTTTGGTCCCGAGAAAAATGTTTGGATTTTTGAAAACGGTATTTAAAAATTCTATATCCCTTTCTTCTTTTAAAAAAAATTTGTTTAAATTACGAGCAAGTATTCAAATAAAAAAAACAACAATTCGAACATCAAAAAATATCATTTTAGCTCATCATTCTATTGATATAAATAAAGTATATTAACAAATAATTTTACAAACATAACCAATGTACAAAAATTGAATCTCATTATTAAATAATTTTAAAAAGTATTCATTATTATTTTTTAAAAAGATAAATAAATTAAATAGTAAATAATACCACTGTCTCAAAAAATATATTAACACATGTATCTTATTTATCTCACATTTTTTTAAATATTTTTTATTAATTAGATTTCAATTTGATTTTATGATTGGAATTTATTTTTACGGACGTAAAAAAAACGACAAAAGTAATTTTATCTATTTTGTGTAATCTGTAATTAAAGATATATGTGCAAGTAAAATTGTCTAAATTTCCTCATAAAATAAAATAACATTTAAAAAAAACAGCCCACAAAAATATAGTTTTTTTAGTGTTTCTTATCTTTTGAGTTGGTAGGTTCTAAAACTAAAATTTCTGATTACGTAGTCTGGTGTATGTTATATAACTCCGTTTAAGTTCACCATTGGAACTGTGGTTTCTAAATTGCTTAGCTAAGCAAGAAACCAGCACTGCAGAGTTAAGTAAATTTGCATTTTGAGTTAAATTCAGTTTAGATAGTGATTATAATAATATTGTGATCTATAGAAGTGCTATCTCAAACGTTTACGCTGAAACACTTAAGCTCACTAAGAGTACCGATTTAAATGCGGTATTTAGAGTAAATTTAATCCTTGAACTTACACTTATAACATCATCCCATAATTATCAAAAACTAAATTTAGCCAGTTATTTGGTCAAAATAATTCATTTTTAATTATCGTTTACCTTAAAGTTAAATATCATATTGAATAATTTTAATTCCATATTTGTTTAAATATTATATATATAAAGTTACTTTAAATTGTGTCCGAACATCAAAGGTCCGATTTCCTTCAATTTTTTGTTAAAAGCAAATAAACAACTCATCACCTTGTTTTCCCGTAAGGGTAGACAAAGAATATTAAACGCCATATCACTATGTCTTTTCATAAATATTTCGCTTCCTCTACATTCATACATCTGCCTACGCACGCGCGCTGATTATTCCGACTTTTGACATGTCTATCTTCAATTATTTGTTGTATTTGGTCACGCCAGTTTTCCTCGTTTAGCCATTATTTCGCCATTTATTCGCTTTACATGTCCTTACTTAAAAAGACTTCAATAAAATAAAATTTTAACAATACTTTTTTTTCAATCAGATGTTAATCAATGATTTTATCAAGATTACTTTTTTTGATAAAAAGGGGTAAAAAAAAAGTTGAACATATTTTCAGACTTAGCAAATTCAAAGGGCTTTACAAAATACGCTCATATTTTATTTTAAACTGAAATATTGTATTATTTTATGTTGCGAATATCTTGCAAACTGGATTTTGCTTTGAAATTTAATATCAAAATACAACTGGTTTCTTTACATGAAAACCCAAAATGCTTCTGGAGACATTTTTATTTGTCTTGTATTACCCCATAAATAAGTCTGAAACATGATATTTAATTTGGATTTGATTCTTTTAGCACTGCTATTTCTACGATTTTAAAAAATTCGCTTTTCTGTTTCATTTAATATTAATACAGAAGTGACTAAAATGTGAAATACATTTTTTATATTTTATACTTAATTTTTTCTATTGTTTTAACGCAAATATTTTTTTTGTTGTTTTCAAATACATTTAAAGCAAAATACATTATTGAAATGCATTTTAAATAAAAAAATATCGCTTTTAAAAAATGTACTGTACCACTTTGTGTGAATCTTTCTATCCATGCACATTTAAAAAATAATCATTCTCTATAAGGATCAGCATGTCATCATTGCACTGGTAATATCTGACAAATAATATTTTAAGGAGTTTTTTTTTAATGTATTTTTTTATCGATAGCAAAAACTATATAAACGTTATAAATTTATTCACTAACCCTTTACCACATGCCAAACCATATTTGGTTTCTAATGTTTTAGATTTCTTTACAACGTAATGAGTTATAAAACTTTGAAGAAAAACTCGAATCAGAAAAAAATGATTCTTTGTAAAACGGGACAATTATTATTGTGTATGCAAGTCCAATGGAACAAGAATAATTTCACAGAATGTGCAACGCGCCCGGTTTGACGAGTTATACGAAAATAGTGCTACATTTGTTTGTAAAATAAATAGTTGAAGCTAAGTGACAACTATAAAAAAATTAATAAATATATATATTTATATATTTTTTAATATTTACAAAATAGTCTTCAATTAAAGTCCTGCTGAGTTGCATACATACAACTCGTCAGCAGGTTCTTATAAATTGCTTCGATTATTCATACTTAACCTACATATATAATAATTTTACTTGAAAAATATTATATTTAGAAATTGCTTTAAAGATTTTTATACATCATGATTGATTCTTCACCGAATCAATATGAAATTTGATTATTCTATCTATTTACGTCATTTGTGTTTTTTTTTGTTTTTCTAACACTTTGTATCATTTAGTTATACTGAATTAAACACGGTCACGGAACAAAATATGTTTATTTGTATATCCTAAATAATTCATGCGGCAGACTGTTAATATTACTACTACTACTACAACCATCACGCCATTTCCCCGTAGGGGTAGGCAGAGAGAATGGACCGCCACACACGTCCTTGGCATACAATCCTAGCCTCTTCCACATTCATACATCTTGTCATACATGCCCTTCGGTCCTGTCTTATTTTGACATGACCAGACTTAAGATTTTGGTTTATCTGATCATACCACGTCTTCCTTGGTCGTCCTTGTCTCACGTTGCCGTTCATTTTCGCCATATATACTTGTTTTACCATTCTTTCGTCGTCCATTCGTTCTACGTGACCAAACCATCTCAGAGACTGTTAATATTAATAAAGAAAAATCAGTTAACAGATATTGCCAGGTAACAGCACAATGTAACACCTTATTTTTGTAAGGTGAATAGATATTTACGTTGTTTTATAGCTATTTTATTATAGTTATTTGACAATGGCAGAGAAATAAAATGTTTAATGTTTATCTTCTCCGATAATCTACGATTTCACTTAATCATTTTTGACTTTGAATCGAAAATAAAATATTTAGTATCAGAATCATTAGTTATTTAAAAAAAACCTGTGCATTTATGAAAATAAATGTTTTCACCGTTCTTGTGATTTTATATTTGTAAGTTAAATATTTTGTGTGTTTTAATTTTTAATAATAATGTTTTTGCTAGAATGCTTGATAAAATATAAAGGTCAATCGATATGAAAGCCTTTAAATTGTCATTCGTTTAAATAAAAATCATTAGATAGTAATATAATTGAAAGAAATATTCTACTTATTTCCATCTTTAAATTTATTTCATTATTTATAGTGTAAATAAATTCATCCAATTTAATAATCTTTTAAGTCAAAATAAATATGCTGAGCTGTAAAAAATGAATATTATACCAACACGTAAAATTGGCTTTAGTTAAAGTATTCTGGGTAAGGTTATCATCAGTTATTTAATTGAATTCTAAGCAATGTTTACACGGAATAAAACAACGAAAGCTACTACTTAAATTAAGGAACCATTTCCCCGATTTTTCAGTTTTTCTGAAGTTGCTTCTTCTGCAGGTTCTTAGATCATTTATCACTTTTCTCATCATCTTGGTTTTATTTCTTCTTCTACCAAGTCCGTTTTTTTCTTACTTTTGTGCCAATTTTATTTCCACAAGATAAAATTTATATTACGTTTGCGGTAATTGAATGGTCCTAACAGTTGTTGTATCCTTATAACAAAAAATAAATAAGCATTTTTCATTAGAGTTATTTCGTTCGAAGTCTAAGAAATATACTTTTCTCGGTTTACTCTGAATAATATGCGTGGCAAATAAAATAATTTGCTCGTTGTAAAAATACTTAGTCTTTCTCAAAATAAGTTTAAATTTCAAATAAACATGAAAATGTATTTACGGACATATTTTTCTTTTTAATTTCAATTCTTATCAAAAATATTTTGAGCTTTTCGAAATGTACTCGTATGTATGTATGTGGGTGTAAAATGCAATCATATTTGCCTTTTTGCTTGTTTGTTTATAAGAGTAAAAGCAAAATATATATATTTATTTGTCTCTTGGTCCAATAATCAGCTTATTTGTCTAGCATGCAAAGCTTTCGAGTCCAATATCCGAAACGGTTGACTTGAAATTTTTTAATGAAAACTTAGTTTTATCTCTGCCTTGTTGCATAGCCATCGGACTGGCACAAAAAGTGAAGATGATCGAGATGCATTAGTATTATGTAGTGCAGTGTTGCACCTATGTATATAATACACCATTGCAAATGCAATGCGGACAAAGCGAGTTGTAAATCAGAAGCCAACGATCTCAAGACAATTTTTGTCTTGTTTTGTTGTTAAATGTATCAAAACTAATACTTTTCAGAACATTTTGTCACAGTTTTAGTACTGAACCCATTAATCGAGAACAAAATGTTTTATTTAAAAAAATTAAAATATATTTTTAAAAAGTTGGCTAGTTATATTTGAAAACCTGTAAGTCCATCTTAATGAAATGGGTATTATTTTGTAGGTAATTTAATGTTTTTTTTTAAATTTTCAGCTCCATTTTCACCTACTTAAACTTTTTTATGCAAAATGAGAAAATCCACGGTCACGGACACTTTTGAGTGGGAATTGGAAAGTGGATACGGGGGGGTAGGAACTTGGGGAGGGACACTTTAGGGAGGAGTCCTGAGGAACATTTGTACGAAAAATGAAAACTACAGCATTTTTATTTAGGTTAGCGTGTGAGTCTCAAGGACATTTTTTTTTTTTTTAAGTATATTTAAACAATCTTCATAATTAAATAATTGCTGCTTTTTTGTCAAAACAGGTAAAACGACTTGTTCTATTTTACTTTTTTACGCAACCCATTTTGACCACTTTAATGAAAACGCAAATTTTTTATTATAATAATTTTTAACTAAACTTTTTTTGGTGCAACTGGCGCTTGTAAGGTCAAAAGTTCATATGTTATTTTAAATATGTTAAAAAAATGTTTTTCGCAACACAGAAACTGAAATGTATCCTAATTGTCATTTAGTGTGCATGAAGATGGTGCTGTGTATAATGCGCATGCGTTGCGATGATAATCGCAGCAGGTATATCCAGATAATAATGTCAAAATGGTAATCATGTCAATTAGTCCCCCCTTACAACTTTTTCTGGTTTTATCGCTTCCACCTAAAGCTGCACGGCTTCTTTTTTTAAGGTTAAAATATCGCCAGCAAGTCTGACACGAACAACATAAAAATAACGTTGGCAATCAAATTATACTATCGCTTGTTTCAAGAGTGCATTTTTATTTATTCTCCTTCTTCTTGGGGTGCTTTATTAGGTTTCTTGATGCTAGCGATCACTACAACGAGATGTTCTCGCTACTTCGAGGCCAGAACAACTGCTCGTTGGGCATACTCGCCATCGTGATTCCTGGGATAAGATGACCAGAGTGGTTTCCCGTTGCCTTCTTCAGTGGATTTTTCTGTCGGGGTTACCTTCCTTTAGCTGGTTGGTTCTAGTTTGAAGACGCCAAAAACTCGCATTTTATCCTCTCGTTATTTACTGTAATCATAACGTTATGAGTGCGATCCCATTGCCCAGGGTTATAATTGATTTATTTAAATGACAACCTCAATCAGTACACATAATAATAAACATAAATATTCAGATGGATATCAGTCCTCTTTGTGGTTGGTTAAATCTTTTGCCTACAGTAACCGAGGTTTCAAGTTTGATACCTGGAAAAGTCGACATGAAATATTTATTTAAATTTCGTGATTTTTAACTTAATATGTGCAAGTCCCTGAACTGGATTTAAAACGTATGTATGCCTAGATAACCAGATTATAGAGAAATCTTTCAGGCAGCTATTCTAGTTCAGTATTGATAAATTTTTATTTGCATCTATGAAATCATGTAGTGTCTTTAGATGCTGTAAAATAATACAAGTTTCTTATCTTCTATAAATAAATTTCAATAAGTTTAAAAGTCCGCCAGCTTTTGTGAAGCTCTTGATATATTAGAAAAATCGATTGGGCTAAAACCTTTCCTGACGTAAAAGCTTCCGACGTAAAATAATATCTCCACAGCTTGCACTAAAAGCTTTGTTTTAAGCTTTGGCTTTTCCAAATTGTTTTTATTTACTCTAGAAAGGCAGATTCCTTTTGACGCGTAAGCCTTAAGTAAATGATTGACTTCCCAAATTTATTTGTATCGGAATCGACGGAACATAAACTTGACATTTATTTAATAAACGAAATACTTTTTAAGAAAACCAACCACTTTTGCTTGTAATTTACATTGTGGTATTTCCATTGAATAGTTTGAAATAATATTTTTTATTCGAACATAATTTCACTAGTTTAATATTTAATTGTTATCAAAAACATTTTTCATTTTGTGGGAATTAAGTGGGTGTAAAAATTTCGCATGTCAATAAAAACGGTTTTCGTTTAGATAATTTAGAATGATTAGAAATTAGTAAAGCCATTAATCAAAAATTTCAAATAATAAATAATCAATTAAATTTAACTTCGAGTCCTCTTTTAAAACTATTCCCGTTATGATTTATTTTATCTTCTTTCTCTCTCGTTCTTTCAATTTTCTGTCTCTTTCATACAATATTTTATTATATAAATAGCAACGCGTGTAATTATAAGTTAGTTAAATTCCTGACGACGAGGTAGTAACCTCGAAACCGGTCGAAGTGTAATTAAATAAAAAATAAAAAAGTGGTTTTTACAAATTTATAAACAAATAAATGTCATTAGTTTAAAATTATATCAATAAATACATCTTACTGATTTTGCGTTAAACGTGTCACCTTCCTGTCTCAAATGAGTAAAAGTTAAGATATTCAGATGATGCTGTTGAGAGATTGTACCAAATACCATAATTCTAGTAACAAAACCAATAGGCAAAGGTGTATATTAAATATAATGTGATGTCCTGCCTGTCAAACAACTTTTTAAATTTAAATTTATCCAGAGTTGAGAAAAAAATCACTTTTGTTTTAATTTATGTAATTTATTTTAACCTCCGGGAAACAATTAGAAATATTTTTTTTTGTTTTAAACTTACCTCTTTATAAGTTTGAGAATCAAAAAAAAAAAATAGTGGTGTACAAAGTGAACGCCTTGATAGTCCAGCTATTGTGTCAGAGTAAGCTATTACTAAATACCCTTAGCTACCACACCTGACACACATCGAGCTCTCTATTTCGTAGGCCAGCAGCTCGTAACATAGGTGGAATGGTCGATGTGAATTTCGTTTTTGGCATTTATTGGTGGAATATCATTTTAATAATAACAATAAAAAACTGTGATTTGTTTTTTATTACTGATAAAAATAAAAAATAAAAGTGGAAAAGAGTGGAAAGTTGAAAAGTGGAAAGTTTTTTAAGAATAAACACACTTAGACTCTATTAAGAAGCTTGTCGGCAGATGGGAAAGAGGGGATATAAGAAAAATATCATCACAATACACCATTATTAAAAAAAAAATCTAAAATATATCAATTTTAAACTTCATATTCCAGTTGTTTTATTTAATTATAATCAATTGTTGTCTTCAGCAAATCTTTCTGATAGAAGAATCCTAACTGACCTAATATTACTTTTTAAGGTGATCAATTCATTGATTGACTGTCCAGATTTGCTGGAGTTGGTGTGTTTCCATGTACCTGGTCGACATACCCGCCACAGATCTCCTTTTTGTTCTGCAAGTTCTAGAACCAACTATCACATGCACTCGCCTATTCCTAGGCTCCATAGATATGGCAATCAGTATGAGGACAAGGCTGATATATTTGGTTCTGGACTTGATAGTTATAAAACGAGTCTGATTTCTTGTTTTCTCTCGCAATATTATTCTTAAACTTATCTTTATATTTAAAAATGTTTTTCCTTCTTTTGTTTTTTCATATTTATGTATTTATTTCGTTAATATTTTTGGTTGCTTATGTGTATTTACCTACTTGTTACTATTGTTATAGTTATGCAATTTTATAATTTTTTGTTATGTTTTTATACATGTATTTTTTTTTCATATTTATGTTCAATATATGTTAAAGGCAATTAATGCCGTTTATGTAAAATAAATAAATAAATTACACCCGGACCAATTGAGAAAAAAAATCTTTCTTATATTTTTTCTTGCAACTGGCGGGAATCAAACCCGCGACGCCAGTTTCACAGTTAGCTGGCAAACCAACTGCGCCACGGCGCCTATCAAATTTTCCCTTTCTATCGCTTTAAGTTTTTATCGAAAAATATAACAATAAGCATAATGATACAATATTTCAATTCGATTTGAATTATGTATAAAGACGATCACTCTATAAAAGTATCACTCTTAGAACATCATTGTTTTTAATAAAACCACTTCACATTTTTGTATTTTTCTTAATAATGTTTAAATCATATCATATTCCAGACACTGTTATAACTTTATTACATTTTTTATTATAATTTTATTTTTATTTTTTTTTTTTGCACCACAACAGGCCATTGGGCTTAATTACAGTGATGAATTACATGGCAGGAAACCCAGGCTTGAGAAAAATCACTTTTTTTTTGTGTTCTCACCGGGAATCGAACCCGGAACCTTCCGCATGTGAGTCAAGCGTGTTGACTACTACACCACGGAAGCCACCGCTTATCCTATGCTGAGCTCAAACTTATCCTAACCAAGTAAGTGTGTAACGGTTTTGATATTATTCTACACCTGGAAACAGTGTGTGTTTAAGAAAACTATTCATTCCATACTGTTCTGTTTAATATAGCCATGTTATGGAAAACTTTATAATCATTTTGAAGTGCTCAAATAACAGGCAGGCAAAGTGTTACCACTTAAAGTGTCTATACTAGCTAACTACTAACTGAGTAAACTGCAGAGCTGACTATGTAAATGTACCAAAATGTGCCGTTTTTTAATGCAAAAACTAATTATTTTGATAAAAGTAATGAAATATTTACTAATTCCATGCCCGTTTGAAACTAAATATGCAGTTTAATTTAATTTAACTCATTCATATTAATTTACAATACATACATTATAAATACCAGTGACGAGACCAATTACGGGTATCGCATAGGAACAAAAAAAAGATATGTACGTATAGTTTGCTAGAAATGAAAGAAAGTGGGGTTGAAAAACAGAAATGGAAGGGAAAAGAGAAGTCAGTAAATATAAAACAATGCAAAAATAAATAAAAATGAATATGAAAATACACATACAACATACATACATACATACATACATACATACATACATACATACATACATACATATTTATACACGCACATAAACATATATGCATATACAAATACATATACATACGCGTCCATATATATGAATAATAATAAAAGAAAGTAAACTTATAAATAATGATATTTTGAGTTAGTCCAAATTTTTTGCAGACACTACGATTTTGCGAACTAGATTCAACTCCCTGGGGAGCTAATGGACATTTTACAACAGAGGTGAAGAAGATTTTAGAGAAAGTTCTATTCTATATTACCTTTTTTAAAATGTTCTTCATTTCTGTTGTAATATGTTGATAATAAATAATGTGTGTGAAATACAATCCAAAGCCTGCAAGCGTGTGTTTTTTCATTTCATTTCAATTCATTTCGTTTTTTTGCACCACAACAGGCCAGGAGGCCTAATTACAGTGCTGAATTATATTACAGAACAACCAGGCTTGAGAAAAATCACATTTTAATTTTTGTGTTCTCACCGGGAATCGAACCCGGAACCTTCCGTACGTGAGTCAAGCGTCTTGACCACTACACCACGGAGGCCACTTTTACCCGTAAGCAAACATTCTGAAAAGGGTAATCGAGTGGAGATTACTCTATTTCGATGTGTGTTGGTTGGTGTATTTCCGTAAAAAATAGTTACTGAATAAAAAGCTATTAGCGTAACTATTAAAATTACTATAAAAATATTAGAGGTACTGAATGATAAATATGTCATGTCGGTCTTGTCGAAATCTAACTTATGAGCACTTAACAGAATATTAAGAGACTGACTAATTTCCATTAATTTTTTATTGAGATTTTTTATCTGAGAGCAGCCACCGAGTCAAATACAATCATCTAAGGTATTTTTTTGGTTTCAATTACTGGGATTCGTTGCAACAAACACTCGCATCTTCAACTCTATTCATTCCGATCCTCGGTGACTCTTTTCAACTCTCCACATGTGAAGTTCATATTTTCTTTATTTGATCAGGGTTTTCTCGGCGGGGTCATTTGCTATTGTTTGCACTCTCTACCGTTCCTTTCAAAATAGAGTTCGGGATATTTTCATTCCATTTTACACTATTTTTTATACCGCCTCTACACGGGAAGAAATAAAAACACACAAAATGGCTTAAATTAATGTTTTATGCATCAACTCAAAAATCAAATTCATTATCATAGATGTATTGATTTCTCCGTGTTTGGAAATTGAACTTAATCTTCGAGGGGTTTCCACTAAGATAGATAGACGTAAAATGATAATAAACATCAATCTTTAGAACTTATATACGTCTAGAGCAGTGGTCACGATACACTTGTGATTAAATGACAAAAATGCTGTGAAACAAAACCAAACGGTCAAAAAAATAAGCAGTCATAAATTTTATTACAAAACCGTTAATAAAAAAATATATTTAAAAAAAAAAAAAGAAAAACTTAAATAAATTGCTTTATTTGAATTCAAAATCAATTAATAAACCTGTGTCTGATTTTGTAGATTTCAAAAATAATAGATCGAATATTTTATACAGCGACCCTCAATTTATTTTTTGCTTAACTTGAAAGTATTTTTTGTTTTTAAGTTGTCAATATTATGTTTGGATAATTTATATAGCGCCATTTCTGTGAAAATCACCATAAGGGCACAGTACAATACATAAATATCCATCCACGTATTGCAGCCACAGAACGCATGGACGGTAAGTAATCCAGCCTCCATTTACATTCTGTTTTAATTTGACAGTAAAGTAATATGTTTGAATGATATTTTAATGAAAACTAAAAAAAAAAAATATTAAAAATTATGAAATAGAGAAATAAGATTATTAGAAGTTTTTCAGCTATTGAGCGCATTGACTGTTAAAATTCTAAACCCCATTTTCAACATTAAGGTGTTTTATGGTTTATAACATTTACATATTGAAGCAAGATTACCAATAGTCTTGCAGCTACAAAGCGCACGGACCAGCGGAGTTCCAGCAGCTTAAAATTATATTAATCAATCCACAAAAAATATACATTGAGCAATTTGTTAAGTTTTCATGCTAAAAAGTAAACAATAAAAATTAAAATAAGAACTTTTCCACTAAAAAGGTTAACGAAATAACGAAAGGTATCCAAAATTATTTTCACTTGTTATTGTTGAGGAACAAACAGATTGACAGGTGCTGTGGCGTAGTTAGTTAGACGGCCAACTGTGAAACTGGCGTCTCGGGTTCGATTCCCGCCAGTTGCAAGAAAAAAATCCAAGAAAGATTTTTTTCTCAATTGGTCTGGGTGTTGTGGTGCATTTTTCATCACCTCCTTCCATATTTCTTCTATCCCATCTGCTGACAAGCCTTAAAATAGAGGCTTAGCGGGTTATTCCTTTAAATAAAAAACCGAGCTCACACAAACATCATGTTGAAAATAAAATTTTCAGTACCCTTGTTGCTTGATATTTGTCATGGACAGAAAACCAAAATTCCTCAACTCTTATTTCTGAAAACGTATTTTTTAGAGTAGAAACAATTAGGCTAAAATGTGACCAATTCTTCTTCTTGCTGGTACGAAAATTCTCTACTCGACGTAAGTATCAATTGTAGCAAATAAATTTCGTATCCAGTCATAATGTTTTCATATTTATGGATAGAAATAAATACGCAAACTTTTCTTACAATAAGTTAGTTTCTAAACGGTTTTTCTGCTTTTACAATTTTATCACTGTGCACATGCAACAGGCTCGTGGTTCACCGGTTAAGACCGCTGGCCAAGACTTATATAAATATTCACATTTTAAAAAACGTAATCGTCTTTTCAAGATACTAGATCTATGAATAATATGATATGAAATTGGGAATACTGTTTTTTCCTTTTATTTGAGCGCGTGTTTTATTGGGTAAATTATATGAATGTATTCGTTATGCAAAGCTATCTGGTTTCTATTTCTTGTTTTTCTTTCAAATCAGGGGCAGAATCCGAAGGGGCTGTAAAATCAACCTACACGAGTACATTGTTTTTTTTTACTGCCTTAAAATCAGGTCAAAATACTGACCATATTTCATTGATTAACAGATACATACATATATCATAAAATTCTCTCTCCTTTGAACTTGGGTATTATTACATGGCATTTGGCCCGATTTTAAATAAATATTTAGACTTTTATTGACTAGATTATCCAAAACTGCTCGGAATTAATTCAGGGATCAATTTTTAATAGCTGATTTTTTCTAAATGTTATTTTACGTTTTTCAATATTTTTTTGGAATTTTGTCCCAAAACAGTAAGATTTTTTTTTCACGTCTTTACGACTTACAATTTATAAGTTTGGTTTTATAACAAGGAAGATGGAGAAAAAATTGATTTTAAAATAGAACAGTTGACCTAGAAATTTCATCAATAACAACGCGTTCAAATTTCACGTCTTTACGACTTATCTTTTCCTAGGAATTCATATAATGGACAAACAAACATGTATTTTTGATTCACCGGTTCGAATATGTAACGCTTTTAAAAAACGAATTAACAAATCTGGCAAATAAATTAATGTACGTGTATTAAGAATTTTAATAAATTCCTTACGTTTTAAAAAAAAAAACAATTGCATCAATAGTCATGACAATAATTGGCAATAGCTGAGTAAATTGATAATTTTTAGTCGTTTTTCCAATTTTTTTTGACCAGAAAATAATAATTTTACCGATACTAATAGAGATAGTATTAAATATCATTACTTGGCGGTGTTTAATAATGTTTTAATTTCTATTGATCCTCTTACATTAAAAGTGTACATCCATAACAAATTACTCATAGAAACTTTTGCAAATAACGATGCCTGCAAAAACTCAATTTGAGCTTTCTTCTTGTTATGACGAAGCCATATTTTTGTAAGCTTATTACGCAAACAAGTGTCAAATTTAGAGCAAAAGTTTAGTAAGCTAATGGTATGTTGAATTTATTAACGCTCCTCACGAGCAGATTCAAATCGGTTTCCATAAACTCAATCCTGTAACGTTTGATTTTATAACTAACAGATCGTCAAAATATTGATGTAATTTTACAGAATTGGTTTGTTTGATTGACAAAATAATTCGTTCCTAATTATTTTGTAAATTGAATTACTGAAACGAACTTTTTTGTTTTAAAGTTAAAACTAATAAACTCTAAATAATAACCACAATCATATTTTTTAAATAAAAAAGCTTATTTTAAGTAAGCGTACGTGGATGCAAATTTTGTTTTTCAAATATTTTTCGTCACTCAGCGATTTTTTATTAATTTCAATTAACGTAAAACATTTAGGCAATCTCTATTTTTATGAAGCATAAAAAAACATTTTTCATGTTTTTCAAATGATTTTTTTGCACCAAAATATGCTAGGAGATCCAATTATTGTGGCGATTTATAGCACAAACACTCAGGTTTGAAAAAAATTAGATTTCGTTTTTGTGTTCTCATCTGAAATTAAACCGGGAAACTTCCCTTCATGAATCAAACATATTAATCGCTAAATATTGGAGGCCACCGTAGCTTTGTTGTAATAATATCGGAAATTATTCTTCAAACAGCGAAGGTGTTCTTGAATTGTCGTGTTTTTAGGCTTCTTTATAGCTCGTTGATGCAAAGCAGACTTTGGTTTGAATCTCTGATCTGGGCGCCCCAAGAGTTGAAGTACATTGTTATGCTGGAGACAGTTCAGAGGTATCTTAACATAAGGGAGTATGAACACTATCCTTGATTTTACCGGTCAAACTTTATACTATGAATTGCAACAGTAGTTTTTATTTTAAAAAAAGGCTTATTTGCTTATGGATTTTTTTCCGATTGATCAGTGGTATTACGATCAATCAACTCGTGTGTGTTACGGAAAGTATTTTTTATCTGTGTTCCTAATGACTACTTAACTTGGTGACTTAAGCTGTTTTATCTTCCTACTTGCAGAACCAGCCTGCCAATGGTAATGCCAGTAGAAAGAGTAATGTCTTTACTCAAGCGTATCTCTTTAGATATCGACGTATTAATGTTACCAAAAGAAAGTTCAAAAAGAAAAGCTTCTTTTTACTGAAATTGCTGGGTATTTTTATTTCACCATTTTTTTTCATTCAAATTGTATTGCTTTATTTTCTCGCGCTATGTCTGGATTGAATATATGTTTTAAAATGAACATAAACGTAAATATAAAAAATAAATATAAACTTATTTTATACTATTTACATGCATTTCAAACGTTGTTACCATTTGTTAAGTCTCAACAATTTAACACATTACTCACGAAAATGAAGACAAATGTTTTAATTTTTAATAATGTTAAATCAAAATATAACAACGCAAATTCCAAAAACTTTTCAACTAGTTAATACAATAAAATAATCTTTTAGTTCAGTGTTTTTTTGACGCTAAGTCAAATTGAAATTGATTGATCAATCACCTTTTATTACATTATCGTGTGTTATCTCCGAAAAAACAACATCGAAAAAATATTTCACTGTAGAATTCTTGCTTGGGTGAAAAGTATTATTTCATAATGCGTCGTAAATCATGAAAATCTAACTGAAAGGCATTGTTCTCTCTCCATACTGTTACGTTCTGAAATCCGGGTCAATCGAAGAATAGGTTCCTGGGAGCAGGATAAAGGCAACGTCTAATTTCTACCTGGATATTGTAAATGATGATTTTCTTTGACACACATATCCTTTATCCAAGCATTTGAATGAATTACCAAAGTTTAATATAGGTATTCAAATCAGTGGTAATAACAGTTTGCGCTTTGTGAAGTTATCTCTGTACCCCTGGGACATGACAAATTGTTTGTGTAATAACGTACACTGAATCTTGTTATTTACTGTTAGAAATTACTTGCCAGAAAGATAATACAACAATAATCATTAATTAATTGTTATTATCAATGCCTTTTGAAGTATTTTGATTTCATCACTTACCAAAATAAAACAGAGAAACGGATTTGGAAAAATTAATTGTTTTTTTCAAAATCATTATGGATATTGTGGAGAAATGTTTTCATACATAACATTTAAGGGAAAATTGTTAAATAATATGTCTTCTCAAAAACGTGACATGTTTGGGCTTGACAACTCTGAGGTCAAGATTTGCAACGATGTTCTATTTAAATTTAAACGATTACAACCAAAATTCAAAACCTAATCGAATTGTGAAAGATTAAGGGCGTGGCCAATGCAATAAACTATTTTTCAGGGAATTCAAATTGTAAATTATACATTTTTTTATGCTACTATTAAGTACAAAAAACTAAATTTGACGCGAAATTATTTCATAGACCCTTATACAGGGTGTTCTTTAAACCCTGTCACATCCGAAACCACGATGAACAGTATGAGCAAGAAGACATATTGGCATATTTAAAAAAATATTTAGAACGAAGAAAATTCGTAAAAATAAATTATTAAAAATAACAAATAGTTGCTAACTTCTGCAGGGGAGAAGCGAGGGGGGCGCGGCCGCGCGGTTTACGGTGTGTCAGACTCCCTCATCCTCGTTTCTCTTCTGCAGAAGTTAGCAACAATTTGTTTTTTTTAATTTTTTATTTTTTTAAACTTTATTCGTTCTTAACATTTCACAACAGAGATGAAAAACATTTTAGAGAAAGTAATACAGAAGTCTAGGCATCTACACGGCTTATGACCTGTCAATGATTGGTTTAAGTAGCCACTTTCTTACTGTGTAACATTCACCATTCTGCCCATATTTGAACATCTATATTCCTTAATTTCTTTCATCTGTTGATGATGTTTGTGAAGTGAAAAAACTGAAGCTGTTCTTCATCTTTGTTGTAATATGTTAATCTAAACAGCTCCCCACGGAGTTGAATCCAGTTCTTGTGTACAAAAATTTGGACAAACTCAAAATATTGTTTATTTGTTCTTAAAATTTATTTTAATGTGCCAATATGTCTTTTTGTTTATACTGATCATCGTGGTTTCGGATGTTACCGAGTTTAAAGAACACCCTGTAAATATAAAATCGTTTTAAAAAAGTTCAATTCCCCTATAATGTGTATGGAAAAAAATATAATCGTTAAAAAATAGAAGAAAAAAAACGAATTAAAAATATTTTTTATTATAATTATTTAAATTAGGTATTTGAACAAAAACATTTATTTTGCTGACAACGAAAAATATTATATTTTTGGGGAAACATATCGTTTTATAAAATTTTCGAGGAAATAATGTTAAACAGAATATTTGTATGATAACTGCTCATACATTATCGAAAAACGTAATCTTGTAAGCAAGTCTGTAAACAAAATGGCGGATTCGTTTAGTTTACTTAGTGGCGGGAATAAAAATACTTTGGGTAACGCAATTTCAGTTTTTGTTTACCTAGCCAGTTCTTTTTCTTCTAAAGGAAAATATTCTTCGGTTAAAATTAAAACAAAAACGTGATTTATTAAAAACATAAATCTAGTACTTTACTGTTTTGTTTTCCAACCCACATATTTAATTACATCAAATTTATTTTCTATCTAAGAATTAATATTTGAACCACTTAGGACGTTTTTTTTCATCTTTTTTTTCCCCATAACCGGCCAGAAGACCAAATTACAGTAGTTAATCGAGCACCGAATACTAGTATTGAGAAAAATTATTGATTGTATGCTCACCGGGTACTGTCGTGTTTAATTTGTGTATTGTCTAAAATGTTAAAAAAAGGTTTTGAACAAAAATATCTAAATCATTGTCATTTCCAGTCCTGCAATTTTATCGTTTTTTTGGAAAAATAAAAAACATTTCCGTCACAATTATTTTTACACCAAAACGTCATTTTCAGTCCTACGAGAATTCTGGAAATGCTAAATAATATTATTCTGGTGGCGTACAAATGGAGACCGTTCTACTGCCATAAATTTGAACCATTGACTAGACAGAGCGGGGGAAATGTATTTAAATTAATTATTTTCGCAATCAATTGTTATTATGCTACTGTATATTGCTGTTTCTCTTTATTTAACTTTTACCATACATATTACATGGATACAAATACAATTGAAGCTTTCTCTCTAATGTGTTTCAAAAATCGTTCCTTATTTTATATACCTTAGTACCATTAACGAATATATAAACTTATTTATTAAATAGCTTTAATTCAAAATTTTGAGTTAAAAAAAAAAACAGTAACAGCACAATTATTAATCAACGTTTGTTTTATGCCATTTAAAGTGATCAAATTGATGGCAATAACATAATCTATGCCAACATTTATTTCCAATCTTAATAGCACTTCTCGTCGGCCGATTTCGGAATGGCTTTTAGATCCCTCTGAGAATTTTATTTTATCACCTCGATCGAGTCAAAATGCCTTCCGCAAAATGGTGATTTAAGGTAAGGGAACAAGAAATGCTCACATAAAGCCAAATCAGATTAGTACGGTTCATAGGGAAAGATTTTTACATTTTTACCAAATAATACTCTACAAGAAGAAATGTGTCAGACGGCGTGTTATCTTGATGCAAAAACTAAGTGTTATGTTATCATAAGTCTGTCTTTTTTATTTACTAATATTTTCCGTTAAACACTTTTATTGTATTCCTTTAAAATATTTTATTAATATGCCTATACAGTATTCTTTATTGACTATCTGTGTGAATAAACTATAAGTGCACAACGCCATGATAATTGAACGAAACAGTAAACATTCTTGATTTTTAGAGACTCTGGCATGGCAAGCGCCACTCCGATTTTTTTCGATTTGTTTCCATGTCATATTTATACACCTACGTTTTATAACCTGTAATAATGCGCTGAATGGTGATATCATCCATAAAAATCATTCTTTAGCGACAGATTTGCGTTGATTTTTTTGGAATAAATTAAGCTAAATTCGCATAACACACCAAAGGCCGACTTGTTTACACAGCTGCCAAAAAAAAACTGACAAAATGACAGATCGCGCCAAAAATTGACACGTATGTCAACAACAGTCATGGTAACGGTTTTTTACTCTCCGCCTACCTGTAAGAGTAAACGGCGTGATTGTTCGTTTGTATTCTTATTTTCAATTATATCAATGTTTTACACGTTTTTAAAATAAATAATTTCCATTTCACAAATTGATTTTATTTTTTGTCTATTATTTGTAAAAGTCGTAAATGCACATGTAAGAAAATAGAAAAAAGCGGTGTTTAAGCGGGGTTCAATCCTCATACATTTAAATCTATTGTCTGCGATGCTACCGAAGGAACACAATCCATTTTAAATACCTGCTAGTGAAGTGAATTCAGAAACTTCACTGAAATAATGAATTATTTTTTTGTTTTGCCTCTGTTTACTTTCAAATATCGATGATCTTCTGTTTATGAACATGTCTTTTACTTTTTTGTTGTAATGTGTTACATTTTCAAATAGATAATAAATAATAAAAGCAAAAATACTCTAGAACAATTGAGAATGGCGAGGCAACATGTCACGGTACGCTTCATAATAGGGTGTTTTCTGTTTGCGTCTGACGTTCCTTCCCACTTTATTGCAAGTGCGTTACTTTTTTTTCAACACTACCATTAGTTACACCAAATAAAGAGAGCCTCCACACTCATAGAGTTTTAGGACAGGTAACTAAATAATTTACAATTCAATTTAATTCAGTTAATTTATTTAACCATTTTTACACCCTGTCATCTTCTACCCTGATAAGAAATGGTCTGACAAATAAACCAATCATATTGCGACGGGCACCGTGCTGCAGTTGGTTAGACGGTCAATTGTAAAACTAGCGTCGCGGGTTGGATTCGCGTAAGTTGAAAGATTTTTTCTCAACTGGTCTGCGTGTAGTGGTGTATTTTTCGAAATTCCTTCCATATCCTCTATTACACAGCAGCTGACAAATCTCTAAAATGGAGTCATGGTAGGTTATTCCTTTAAAAAATCTTAGAAAATAAATACACACTCAATAAAATTAAGGTGAAGAAGTAGAATTCAAGGTATTCGCAGGGCTTGCGACCTGTCAATTTTTTAAAATAAATATTTGCCTTCTTAATGCATCTGGTCTACTGGGCTCTATTATCTGCAGCTCTCTTCAGATCAACATATGAGGCAACAACATAAACCTAAAGCTCTGTAAGCAACTTGCCAAGACATATGTATGAAGCATATGGATGTACGGCTGTAAGACATGGTGCCTGACCGAAAAAGAGAAAAAAAGACTAGAAGCTTTTGAAGTGTGGTGTTACAGAAGGATATTAGGAATTTTCTGTAAAGACCACATCGCAAATGACTATTTTTTTTAGTAGAATCGAAGAAGGGTGGCACCTAATCAAAACCATTTAAAAAAGGCGAGCCCAATAGATTATTTTATTTTATTTTATTTTATTTTATTTTATTTTATTTTATTTTATTTTATTTTATTTTATTTTATTTTATTTTATTTTATTTTATTTTATTTTATTTTATTTTATTTTATTTTATTTTATTTTATTTTATTTTATTTTATTTTATTTTATTTTATTTTATTTTATTTTATTTTATTTTATTTTATTTTATTTTATTTTATTTTATTTTATTTTATTTTATTTTATTTTATTTTATTTTATTTTATTTTATTTTATTTTATTTTATTTTATTTTATTTTATTTTATTTTATTTTATTTTATTTGGGATTTTTACAGCTATTACATAAACAAAATAATTAGAAAAATCTTAACAATACTAAAGCCAATTAAAAAAATCCACTGTAAATATAATGACACATAATATATAAGAAAAGAAGTTTAGTAATTGTATTTGTGTGACGTTTGTATTCATGTGTATGTGAATGTGTGTATGCGTGAATGAATGAGGGAGAGGATACATGTGCGTGTGGAAATGAATGAGGGAGAGGGTGCGTGTGTATGGGTGCCGAAGTATGAAAATAATATATTTGCTTAAAACTTGTAAATTGTATTAAAAATGGTACAATAAAGAGCTTAGTAAAAAGTTAGAAACCTTTTTGTTAAAATTCAAATGACGAAATGATATAAATTGTTTTTTTTTTTTTTGTATGTTAAATTCCAAAACCGTATTCTGAAAAAAAAAGCATTTTATTTTTTAAATTTAACTGATACACATCGAATGAATAATGTGCGACGAGTCCTATACAATACAGTAGGTAACCACAAAATGCAGTAAATACGAAATAATGACAACAATAAAATAAGGTTTGACATTCTGCGCCAATGACATGGATTAATTACCTACACATTCATCTAAGAGATCGCATTTCAACTGCATTCCTCTGCTTTCTTCATCCTCTGCTATTTCCAGGTTTCACTCCCATGCATATAAGTATTGAGACGAAAACTCCATAGTCCACAGCTAGTTTAGCTTCGATTGATTTATTTTTATTAGAAATTACTGCGCTTAGTTCGTTGTTCATTTTGTTGCCCGCATTCACTCTTCTTTTAACATCTTTTTTACTCTTTCATTTCTTAAAAAAAAAAAACCTAGATACACAAATTGAAGACATTTGTTGGTTACGTTTATCATGTTATCATTTCAAGCACCATCACTTTTGACTTACTTTCATTCACCACCAATTTGCTCTCCAGGCATGCATCATACGTTCTTGAGACTATTTGTGGTAAATCATAATTATTGCTTGCTGAAAGAACTGCATCATCACCGTACAATAAACAGCTTACTGAAAATTTAGCAACTTTTTCTCCAATACCCATACATTCTATATTTTTCATATAGTTGTTTATGTATAGATTAAATAACCATGGTGACATTTCACATTCCTGTTTCACGCCTTTTTGTAAAAAATAAAAAAAAACCATTTGTGAATCCTCCATTAACTTTTATACACGCTGAACTCTCCTCATAGAGATATGATACTGCACGTGTAAGTGTATAAATTACTCCATACTTTTCCAACATGCCCATAATTTCATTCCATTAACTTTACACAGCTTTTTGCAAATCAGCAAATGCGCATATTTCAAAATAAATACGCTAAAACAGACGCTTGTCTAGAATGGAAAACTGAAGAGCTTTGTAATAAACAATTTGTAAAAAAATGTACCTTTTTGTTTAGATGATGTCGTGTGAGTTGAGTTCGTTTCGGCTACCATTGCAGGAGCCATTTTTAGGGTAGAGGAATGAAACTTTCATGGGATCATATAAAATAGACGAAACGTTTTAATTAAAGTGACCTTATAAAACTACACACCTGTTAAACAATTTTTATTTTTTTCCCAATAAATTTAAATTTAAATTCAATTTTAAGTTCACATGTAAAGCACTTTGCGGAGAATTTCATTTTGAGGGAGAATACTATAATCAGGGTTTATCTTAGGTATATCTCAGCTCTGTCTTGTGTTATATAAAATCCTAAATCGACCCCTTTATCGTGTAATGGAGTGCCTTGAACTAGAATACAGAACTAGGGGTAGTAACCGGGTCAGAAACGAGAAACGTGTTAAGCCTGTTTGGCTTAATGTAGGTATATACATTCATAGATACATGGTGTTTTTAAGTGGGACCACGAAAACATTCTGTGACCACTTATCATGATAAAAATATTTTTTTATTTACTTAGTAATTTACCGAGGGTACAAACATATTGTACGGTTTCTAAAACAGTTTTTATCATAAATAACATTATTATTTATTTTATTTAAACATTTTGTAAACATTTTTATAAACAGTTTACATTCATACAAAAAAGTGCGGGCATATTATTGTCTTAGGGTATTTTTTTCCTAGCTACCCAATCGTTCAATTTGAGGAAATCAGTGGGGTAGGAACATATTGTTAGTTTATTAATAATTTCATTAAATAACAGAATATTGATAAACATTTATATATTTTAAGAAGTCGAAATTGACTCAATATCTACACTATACTATGAAGAAAGGAGAGGGTAAAGAGGGTAGGAAAGAAGGAAGAAAGAGGAAAAACCTAAATATTCAGGAAGTGACATTTCATACGTGATTTGAATCTAAATAAAGAGAGGGGGTCTCTGACATACGTCTGTAGATTATTTCATAATCGAGCAGCAACTACTGTGAAAGAGGAGGCAAACAAATTGAAGCGGCAATTTGGCAAATTTGATTTATAAAATTAGCATTTTATGTACCAAATTTGTGACTTTCTAAGTAAATTAATATTACTATGTTTTTTAACACAATACATAGCTGTATTATTTCACAGATTTTTTCATTTTTTTTTCTTCTTATACATATGTTGACAAAGCATAAAAAATAGGATACATTGTAGGAATGAATGCAGGTAAATGCACGGAGAGCTCTTGCCCAGTTAAAGTTGAGAGAAGAAAATTATGTTGTGCGTGGTTGTTTATTTATTAAACAGGGTTACATAAAGAGTAACTGCGTAGATGTTTCTTTGTTATTTTATTTATTATGGTTCACAAATAATAAACAATACATATGAGATTGGTATAATAATCACAATTTAATGTATTTGTATATTGATCATCAATAATACATGAGCACAACATACACAAATATGGAAATAAAAGTGTAAAGGTTTTTTTTTAATTGATTTATGTTATATTTAAAAATAAATTTTATTAATATGAAAGTGACAACAATAAATCATTTTAACAAGTATTAACGATTTATTTTACTTTACTAACATAACGGACTATTTTTTTTACAAATTGCGTTAGAGTTCTCCTACTATTATTTCATGTATCGTTTAGAATATCAATATTAGCATTGCTTTTTACAAAATTATGTTATATTAACATACGTTATAATGCATTACAGTTTGCCATATTATTATTAAAGGTTGGAAGATAAAATGTAGTGTTCAATCGCTGACGAGGGACGTTCAGGGGTACATTCTCTAAACAAAAAGCTTTACTTGAAGTCACTGGGAATTCAACTGGACTATATGTTGGTAATGTCTGAGGTTATCTAAACTACATTTTGTAAGTGAGTAATTGCACTAGATGCTGTAGCAGATTGACTGTGTTATCTCAGCGATTTTACATCCGCTCGTATCAGCAGTTTGTTTATAGCAAATTGAATGATTTGATGAATAATGTTTTACATGCAGGAAAATTGTGATTTTGTTTCTTTACTTTCCTTAATACGATGGTCAGGTCAGTTGAAACTGAAAATTGATTTCCGGGTGACTCCTACAACATTATAAGAAAAATCATGCATACGCAGAGCCAGAGAGTGGGTACACTGATTGTTGACTGTACGAACGTAGCTTTATTCAAATAATATCTATTTACTTGCAAATAAACATTTAAAAATAAAAATCAAAAGACAAATATCTAACCAATCACATCTCTTTTCATGTTACTTTTTTCCATACTTTCAAAATGTGTGATCACTTAAACTTCTCATTTCATTCATATCATAATTTTTGAAGAGCTCTAGACACTGTATAATCTAAAGGCAAAAAGCATGTATCTGTCCTTATCAAGTTTTACATAGGGGTTGTTTTTAAGGCTGAACAATTAACCAGTTCATATTTGATTAGTAAGGTATAATTATATTTTTTCAAAACGTGTATACAAAGCGTTAAATTTTCTTCTAGCCATGATATAAGATTCTTGAAATACATATCCATACTTTTTTACTACTAATACTAATATACTTATTGTCTTAATATTGACTGATTACTTTATTAGAAAAATAATTTTAATGCAAAAGCGCGTTTGTTGTGTTTGTTCGTGTTTCCATCACGTCGCAACGGAGAAACTGATTGACGTGATTTTTTAAATAATGACGGCCGAAGAGATGAAAAGTGACACGATTGTCTTTTCGTCTCGAAAAATAAACATCTTTATAAAAAAAAATTGCATTGTAAGGGAAAAAATGAATTATTATTTCACGTCGCAACGGAATGACCGATTGATTTGATGTTTCTATGAAAGAATAGCTGAAGAGCTAATAAGTGTCAATGTCTACTTTTTATCTCAAAAAAAAACATCCCGCTCCCTCGGGAAAACCCTTTGTGGAAAAATTGATTTATATTAAAATAGAATTACTATGTTACGACGCTACATCGACATTGAACAAAGAATGGTAGTATTTTTTGCATAGCAATAGTTGAAAGGATCCTGTGTCAACTTAAGCTACTTTCTATCCCAAGAAAATAAATCATTCCATTGGGATTTTTTTCATTGTTAAACGACAAATTTAATATTTTTTAATGAACTGATTTCTCCATAATACAATGCGAGCAAGGCTGTGAGTAAATGACAGTAATTAGTAATAATAAAGTTATATTAAACATGATTAGTCGTTTATGCGGAGAAGTCTCTCAATACGAGGGAAGAAATCTTTTCATTTTTATTATTTATCGAAGAAAAAAAAAAATTTTCGGGAAATTTTCAACGAGTAGTGAATAACTCGCTCTTAAAATGTGGGAATCATGTTGTGCTGAAATGAAATATGAACCACGGTCCTCTTGTTCATAGATATGCAATACTATCACGCGGCCACAACATGGTTTACTAGTCAATAAATATAATTGTTTATCCAAAAAACTGATCGTTCTATTTATCTTACATTGTGATTAGGAATGGCTGTACGAATTTCCGCGGTCCTGCCCCAAAACATCCTGTATCGAGGTCGTGTTATATTTTACATACAAAAACGTCTTCCACACGTGGCACACGAGGTTCATGAAAATATCGGTTTTTCTGAATTTCAGAGAGTAAAATATATTTACTTATGCCTTCGGTTTACCCCTAAATCGATGACAAAGCAATATTTTTTGCTTTTTATCGAGGATCAGATTACTTTACAAATACACAGATGTTTATATATCTGTTATAATATGAATAAGCATTATTTTTAAATTATCTTCTTTGCAAAACCAAGATTCGATTTGATTTTGGAAACCGATCATATAATAAATTCAAATCTCAATTATCTCCAAACCTTGTGTCTTTTATGAAACGTGAAATGATTATTTGACAAGTGTGTATTATTCAACGGTGGAATCTCAGTCCATTGATTGATGACGCACACAAGTGCAATTGTTTTTTTGAAATATAAAGCAACGACCGATGAAGCGGGTCATCATTTAAAATTTAATAACTCACATTATATTCTGCAAGACTAAAACTCTTGTATATAAAACGTCCATTTATTGTCCGAGCAACGTCCTGCAGGACATTCATGCCATGAAAACATGAAGAATAAAGGAATGTGGCCTATAAAGAGACCGAAGTCAGCCCAAAGAGTCAGCTCAACCTAGTCAGCTCAACGCAATCATTCAGTTACAGCGTGTAGTCCAAATGAAATCAGTTCAAAGCCTCAAAAACGTGTCCACCACTACACTACAGGGCAAAGTATTTATTTTTTACTCCATTTTCACGATTTTAACTAGAAAATCGCTAACGAGACAAAAACACTTATCCAGGATTCTGGTTCTATTTCACACGTGGAACAGTATTCTTCATTTGCCTGGATACCCCATCATAGTATAAAAGCTTGTATTTAACGTAGTAAATATAAATTTTAACAGTTGTTTAACAATATGGCAGTAAAAGGATGTCTTTTTTTACGTACGAATTCTCGTAAGTTAAGATTTGAACTTTTACTGAATTTTCACTCAATTTCGTATGCAATATAATAACAGCGAGAGTACTTTAGCGATTTCCCCCGACTTGTATTAAGAAAGTTGATGGTTCCCCTGTTGGCTTCTCACGTGTCTAAGAAAAAATACAAGAATTTCGGCCGCATTTTAAATATTCTTTATTAAGTCCATTTATTCTTTTTATCACGCCTTATTTTCGAAATTTTTGTTTGTGCAACATAATTTTCGAGGAAAACACAAAATTAATAATTATTAATATAAAAAATACATCTGACTTTTAAACTTTGTCAGCGTTGGCTGCGCGTATGCGTTAGTGTCGATTGTTATTGACGCAAATTCCAAATATTTCATAACCAACCTAATTTTTTATTTTTTTTAATAAGTGAGTTGCATTATTTTTTTACCTTGCTTGTAATGTACAAGGTTTATATTTACTTCAAAGGCATAGTTATTTATTTGTTCACTTCAAAAACAATTTTTTTTTCTATTAAATTTACTTCAATGAAAAACTTTTTTTAGTTATTTAGTTGATATAATATGTTAGAATCGGGTGGGATGTTTCGGCTTTGGCCTGTTTCAAGAGTTTCTCCGCATTTGCGCTAGTGACAAGGAAACCACAGAAAACTTGTCAGGAGAAGGCGGACTGTTGTCATTCGTCAACAGATCTTCCGATCCACTTGAAGAGTGTTCGGCATATGGTGTCCTGCTATCAGTAATACCTTTTATTACCTTTACTATATCTATCATGTATAATATTACTTCTCTTGACAAGTTTTTATGACTAATTACTACATGAACGTCGTGTAAATCCTCATTTAGACTTCTGCATCGCGCCTCCAGTTGCATTTTCTGTAGACTAAAAAAGGGACAATAGATCAATTGATGGGAGACGTATTGGTGAGTAACATCGTCACATGGGCAAGTGTTGATCTCAGATATAAACTAATTGGAAAGTCAGCAAAATCAAGAACTGTTTTTTTGAGTACCTACTTGCCCTCCCATCCCTCTACATTTGTGCATCTATCGTACAAGTTTTATCACACATTTGCCTGAGAGATCGCATTTCGACAGCATTCAGTCTCACTATGTTTTTCCAAGTCCACATTTTGCTCTTACACATTAGGGTCAGGACCAGGACTCCATTACGAACTGCTGATTTTGCCTATTGCGATAAATATTTATTTGCCATGGTTGATTTGTGCACCGTTCACTCTGTTCCCGGCACTCACCCTACTTTCAATATTTTTCTGTCATTCCATCTCTAGTAAACATACTTCCTAGATACACAAATTCCTCTACCTGCTTTAGTATAACCCCATTCATAGTGATTTCACATTTAGTCATACTTTCATTTCTTTCAAAAACCATCACATTCGATTTATCGACAATTTTCAGCAAATCGCTTCCCTTGTATACATCGTAATCAAAATAACTTTTGATATAAATATGAATCTTATAAAAGGGAAAAATAGTACTTATTCACGAAATGAAAAAAAAACATTTAAAAAAAAGAAAGTCACATACGTACTCGTATGTAAATCATCAAATTATTATCATACTTGCCTAATTATTATTGTGACGAGTCTCTTTTTAGTGCAAGATTTATTTTTTTAATTTTCTTTTATTCAGGAAACATACAGTACAGTTACAAAGTTTAATATTTTACACAATTAGACTTAATTCTAATGGATCAGTGAAGTTTCCATACAAAAAAGCAATTATACGTAAGGTTTATTATGAAAGTATAAAAAAGAGAAGGAAAAAGAAAATCATAAATGAAAGTTGTTTAAAAATTAAAATTTAAGTGAAAAAAATATATTTTAAAGTTTGTAGTTTGTAGTGAGTATTTAAAAATAGAAATATTATTAAAAATAAAGAAAAATTGTAAGAGTAATTAAAAATTAAGAACGGAAATAAAGGATGAAAAACTTGCTCAGATGTAAAAATAAAATAAAATAGTATTAACATTTTTTTTAAAAAAGGAAAAACATAAATATACACATATTTATTTTAAGGGATTCAAAAAAACGATGAGAAGAATCTTTAAGTGAAATTTAAAAAACATCTTCAAAATTAATGACACATTATAGTAAGAGCAGCAACATATTGATTTTATTAACATATTTAATATAAGTAATTAAAAGTATAAAAACATGCCAATGCCGCAGAGAAAAAAGAATTATCCTGCACATAAAACTTAAAAGGATATTTAGTTTGTCAACTGCACTAAAAAGAAAGTTATTTGTGAAAAAAGGGGTTCCGTTCTAAGTTTTGTTTTTAAAAATCTTAATCTAAGAGCAGTTAAAGTTGGGCGCTCAACTTTTTCGGAATTTTTTAGAAGCACCGTTTCAAAGACACGTCTCGACCATTCGCGCTCGTAAAATCCAGGCAGTAAAAAAATGATTAGGGTGGGAATGCCAGGAAAAAAAGGTGACAGAACAGTTCGATCTAGGTTGTGAAGAAAACGACGTTATTAACTTTTTTGTTCAATGCCTTATCTAAAATGTGTGGTTTTAATTATCCACGTAGATTTTTCCAAATAAATAATCACGATATATAATTATTATCGTGCGACTTAAATTGAAAAGACATTTCCTTGATTTATAAAAAAAGGAATTTTTGTTATCACAGTTTTTTAGAAAATATTTACGTTTAAATGGTTAGCTCATTCTGTGTGTTTTTATAAATGTAATATTGGGCATAGTTAAACGCAACATTATGTAATTAAAAATATGGGAGACTATTAAGTCCGCTTTGTAGTGTAGTGGTTGGCGCGTTCACCTATCGTACTTTAGGTTCGAAAGAAAATCAATGATAACACGGAAGGTAATTTATGATAAACTCTGTGGTGCAAACCATAAAAGTTAAAACATTTTATTCACTCACGGAAGGTTCTGGGTTTGATTCCCAATGAGAACACAAAAATTACGAAATGCTATTTTTCTCAGGCCTGGATATTTTCTACTGTAATTGTCTTTTTGGCATTTTGTGATGCCACCCATTAACCTAGTAAATGCCTAAAATGCCATATTCTATTCTCTTAAATGTTCTTCATCCCTGTTTTAATATGTTGATTAAAATAATAAATCCCTTCCGGTTAAATCCAGCCAATGTCCACAAAAATCACGTCAAACTTACAATATTGAAAATCTATTTTATACTTACTCTATACTACGCGAATGTATTTTTTAATAGTAAACGTAAAAATTATGTTGACATAAAAAAACAAGCTTACAAAACTCTTAATTTTTTTTAATGTATTTCGTGTGTAAAAACAACTGTTTATTTTTAATACTCATTACAAACTGCAGTATGAGTAGAAATAAATTTAGCGTCAATTAAAAAATCATTAAATATCAACAGAATTAGGTGCCTGCTCAGAATACAAGTTAATTTTAATTTTACAAAAATAAGAAAAAAGATATTAAATTACGAAAAAATACGGAGCAAACCATAAAATTAAGAATAGTCCAGAAACCGCATACGCACATCAAACAGAAGGCGACTAAACTATACATAAATGGGTAGGTTTACTTTTTGACCCATTAATTTCTTTGTAGACGTCGAAACAGGATGCAATTACATTTCATGTGTAATTAGCAAATGATTGTGTATGTCACAAATGCATTATTCAAAAATTGAATTATTTTTCCATCTGTCAGATTGTCCAAGAAACAAAATGAACATTTCGTTAGTGTTGCCAGTTTTTGCCAGTTTTTTACCCTACTTTGCTCATCTAATGAGAGAACTAATAAAAATTGGATCTCAGATTAAATAACTCTATCGTGGACATTTGAACGACATTATCTTTAAAACATCAAATATTATTTAACATGATATGAAAATATCCGTTTTACGTAAAATAAAATTTGTTTTACATTTTATGTTTAAAGTTCATTAATTCAATTTCTCTTATTAAATGACCCTTTACTTATCTCTACTCTGTTGTGTCAATCAATATTTCCGCGTTCACAATAAAAATTTAGAGAAATTAAGAGATTGTTTTTTTTTTACCTTACATTCGTGTTATAATTATATTTTTTCCCATCGTGCAACCTTACGTGACGGCATTACGAATGCGCGCGGCAAAAGTGAGGCATAGTGGGGGAATTATTAGACACAATCTGATGTATTCAAATATGATTCTACGCTCCGCTCCTTCTGGACTATTTTTAATTCTATGGAGCAAACTTTCAAAACACAATCCTTCTTGCAAAATGGCTGGCTGTCGAACGTTGATGCATTGTCGTTGATGCACATAAGCATTTAAAATGTTTTAAATATTTGTAAGAATTACATATTACAATAGGCGGGAATAAAGTGCTTTGGTGTGCTAATTGATCATAAATATAGCATATTGAAAATTTTTACATTTATGATACTTTACGCTGTGTACGGTTAAAATATCTAAATATAAATGTTTGTATGATCTTATTTGATGTTATTTATTGAAGTCAAGCCTAGACTGTTCCATTAATATTTAATATGGTAGGATTTCAGGTGTACTCCAATTTGCAAAGCATACTATAGTCAGCGTATCTTTAGTAAGATTTGAGTATCGTTTCTAGCGTTACTTCCATAGAAATAGACAGGGTTAGGGATAAGACTAGCGGTTTAATTATTTTCTCGGCAGTACCGTACGGTTTATGATTTTCATACTAGATGAGATGTTATCTTTGGAAAACTAAACTCGGTATTCACCGGATGATATCGCGGTTTCTGTGTAGATAGTAAAGAGTATTTATGGCAGAATGCAATATTAGCTTGGAAAATCTAGTATGAAATCTGAAATTTAATAATGATCTTGTAAAATCTACGAAAGAGAGTTTTTAAGTAAAAACAGATCAGTATTATTTAATATCAATAAGAAAGTAAAGTGCTTTTAAAAAATTCAAACTATTTGTTAATAAACTATAAAAAAATGTATTGTATCATCATCACTATGATTTTTTTAAATTTCGTAATTTTAAAATGAAACCGCACGCGACATCACGAGTTCAGGTCGATGAGTTTTCATCACACTTAAAAGTAGAACCCCGTACCCGTCAATACACGCTAAACGTCTAATAACCTGCTATCATTTCGCTGTAATTGATTGGTTATTGTTAACACGTGTTCACGTGAACCGGTTATGTTTCAAAGAAATTTATCGTTGTTATTTTTTTTTATACATTTTCGAGAAACTTCACCGTACATTTGAATGGTATAATTTATAAAGGGTGTAAGAAAACATTTTTTAAACCCAATTTTCCAGAGCACTGAATTTTCTCATTACAACCTAACAGGGACCATTTAGTAAAAACTTTTCTATTAGGGTTTTTGTTCTCTTTCACATACAGAACTGCATTTTTGTTTTTTATTTGTAAATATTACAAAATTGTTTTTTTTCTTCTAATTATTTCACTTTCCATTGTTTGAATATGTAAATTTTTATTGATACGTTTTATAATATGTGCGTTTTATATCAATAAAAAGTTTTACTTAGTTAGAAAAAAGTACGTTTCATTAAATTTTCATGTTTGAATAGGTTTTTTTTTACTGGGCCAGTTTTATAAACAATCTATCAAATTTTCTTCACCGCTACGAACCATTAACTGTTCGTTACAATAACTGACGGACGGATGTTTTATAAACCAATTTTGTTAACTGACTATCACTGGTAAATATTTTGATCAGAATTCAAATTTTAGTCATAATTACATCATTTATTTTGTCAATTGTCTTGATAATACATTTTTATTTGTCATACGCGAACATTACGCATTGCTATGTTCTGGAATAAAATACATAATTGTACTCATAATTAATTATAAAACTTGTATGATCAATTTGAAAATTGTTTAACTACGTGTATGATCTTAGGAGTTAGGAAAAAAACGTGTCGTTAATCAACTATGCGGAGAACGTAAAAAAATATCAAATAGCAATTTGTCAAAACATCCCTCGATGTCAAATATGGCAAAGGCGCCGAAAGTAACAGATCGTAACACATTTAACTGACGTAAATCGGGCATTAATAAATTAACCGTTATTTTAACGTCTCGTAACCCTACGAAAATTAATAAAATGCAGTAATCAGCCGGCTTACCAAATGTGTATGTGAAAAATAAGTTACGGTTACTCCAAACATGATGAAATTGAGTTATTACCATGTCAAAACCAAATTTTTAGTATTTTTTTAACTGTAACTCCTAATTTCTTTGTTAACTTTTTTTATTAATTTTAATATCGTAACTCCACACCACATAACAGGTAAACAGCCAAATTCCATTATTATACCCACCGTATTAAATAAAAATAATTTGTTTAACACGCTAAACTACTAACTTTTTACTCAACATCATTAAATAGAGTTTTTTATTTCCTGATAAAAAATTCTTCGCTTTTAACTATATTTCCTGTATAGACACTTATTTTAATACTGATTTTTTTTTCTAACAAAAAAATTTAAAGGATTAACAAATCATTTTTACTAATCATAAAAGAGTGTTCTTTTCTATCCCGAAGCAAAAGTCATTTGGATTTTTTGTTGTTTTCCTATACAACATTTTATATTGTACCATAAATGTATTATAAAGCAAGTAAGTGTACCTTCATTTTGAGCATTTTAAAAAACCAAGAACTTCAGAGAAAACAATATATAATTATGGGCTCAACAAAATTAATAAATAATTGTAAACAAACTTTATTTAAAGTCTATTATTTAAAAAACATCAGATGTTTAACGCATAAAAATTACTTGTTTGTCTCTTCTGTAATGTTGTGTTTTTGTACATACGTTTACCTCTCGAATATAAATATTTAAGTTTAGTTTTAATTTTATAAAACCGGCTTTAGTATAAATATATTTTCATTATTTGCTTCACAACAGGCCAGGAGACTCAATTACAGTGGTGAATTACAGCACAAAACATCCAGGCTCGAGAAAAATCACATTTCAATTTTTGTGATCTCACCAGGAATCAAACCGGGAACCTTCCGTACGTGAGTTAAGCGTCTTAACCACTACACCACGGAGCTAGCCAAAATGACCTTAAGCAATATCACCAAATACTACAACAAATTTTCATTTTAATAACTAAATTAACTTTTTTTAAATACAATTTTCTATTTATGTACAGGGGTCACAGATAAACTTTATGGGTCACCGTAAAATTGTTTTCACAGCAAATGTAAAAAATGGATTAAAACTGTTTTTAATCATCCGCAGTAGTTTGAAATCGTGATTAAACTCTAGCAGTGATTAATTACTGTTCTTTCAAGCTGTGATCAATACTGATAAAGTATGAAGAATCGCAATATTGGATGGAAAATACTAACTACATACAAAAGGGAAAATGATGAATTGTTATGCAAATAAATTGTATGCGTCATCCTCGTCAGTAAGAGAAAAAGGTGACAGTTGAAAACGTAGATTAATTACAGGTGAAAACTAAAATATTGCTCAACACTATATTGAACCTTTCCCTAATCCTCCCAGACATATGCTGGATTTAATCTTTTAAGAAGATAACAGTTTTTTTTTTAAATAACGGAGATAGATTTTTTTTTTGATTTTATGAATTTTTTTTTTTACTTAAAAATTCGGCATTGCTTCCATTGTGGCATACCACATACTTAAAAACATATCATCTTTCAGGGCTCAAGTATAGTAAACGCAATCATATTTACTTTAAACAAGTGTTAATATTGTCAACTTTGACCATGACATGGTCTCCCTCGCACTTAAAGGATAAAGCGTTTACAAATATTATTTATTAATTTCAATGATTGGTTTGGTTCATACCTATGTACAGACAAATGCAAATAAACACAGTGTATGAACAATTCTGTAGAACAACAAATTACAACGGGGATAGATAACACCTTAAAGAAGGGAATATGGAAGTCTAGGCATTTACAAGGCTTATGACCTGTCATTGGCTAGTTTGAGTGGCCACTTTACACACTGTGAAACATTCACCATTTTGCCTTTGTTTGACCATTGTGTTCTCCATGGCTGTTGTAATTTGTTGATTTCACCCATTTCATTCAAGTCTTTTGTCTACAAACATTTGGACAAACTCAAATATTTTTATTCTGTAGAATTTTATTAACATCAATTTATTTTATTACATCAATAAAATGTCAAATTTCTTATGTTATTTCAAGTTTATGGATTTACGTAACACTTTTTAAAAAATTTCTTTAATAAATTACAACGAACTTTTTCCGAGAATTTTTCCTGACAAACTAGATTTTTTTTGTAAAATTATTGCTTTTTCTTAATTAAATTTGGTATGAAAGTTATTTGAAAAATGTTTTTCTTTAATTTTAAATTCCTTCAATTTTAAACAGATGTTTGAAAAAAAGTTATTTGTTTTTGTTGTTACAACATATAAAAAAAGCGATTCATATAAAAAAAAATGTTTTAAATATTTTATATTGTTTGTGTTGAAATAGAGAAATCCTTTCAAAAACAGTGAATTTAGTGGAAATTCAAGTACGTTTATTTGTAAATGTGAAAGTTTTCAACAAAAAAGATACGAAAAAAGTTTCTAAAAATCTTTTTTCAATGAGAAATACGGTAGGTGGCACAAAACAAACCAAAAAAATGTGTCTTTCCAACAAAACGATTCGCTTCAAGCAAAACGCAATATTTGCCAGAATGTCAATACGTAACACCTACATAGACAAACATAGGTAGCATGATATCACTACTTCAAAGGATTGTTTGCCCTTATTTCTTGCTGACATACACGGAGCAATGGGATGTCAGTCTGTTGATCAAATAACTCGTCTAACCATTCCACAGACTGAAATCAGAACATCAGAAGATCCAAGAGACCTATTTTTATATTTTTTAATACATTTTTAAACAAAATGTGTTTTCAACAATGTTTGATTATGTCCAAATGCTTGCAGACAGGCTGGATTTCGTCCCTAGGGAGTTGTTCATATTTAAATTTATTTCATCAGAGAGGGAAAAATTTTCTGAGACTGCAGACTGGCAGACATCCACGTGATAAAGGTTTCAGCTCATTTACTTCATAAAAATCAACAGATAAAAGAGTTTAGGAAATGTGGATGTTTAAACATGGGCAGAATGGCGAATGTTACATAGTGTGTAAAGTGGCCACTTAAACCAGCCAATGACAGGTCATAAGCCCTGTAAATGCCTAGACTTCCATATTCCCTTCTCAGAAATTTTTTTCCCTCTCTGTTGAAACAAATTTAAATATGAACAGCTCCCTAGAGAGGGAATCCAGCCAGTCTGCAAGCATTTGGACATAATCAAACATTGTTGAATTACTGCCTGGTAAAAGAAGAAGTATAAAAATTGGAAAATTGTTTTCAGGCGTTGCCTAGTAGGTGATTTGGTTCAGCCGGATGAATCTCACCCACTAAATAAAAGTTTCAGCTCTTTTACTTCACAAAAATCAACAGATGGAAGAGTTTAGGAAATGTGGATGTTCAAACATGGGCAGAATGGTGAATGTTACACAGTGTGTAAAGTGGCCACTTAAACCAGCCAATGACAGGTCATAAGCCCTGTAAATGCCTAGACTTCCATACCTTCTATACTATTCTAATAAGCACCTGATGATGCACAGAGTACTTCATTGTTACAACAAAAGCTGCGTATTTATATCATTCTTTAAGCGAGGCGAGATCTGTTTTTCTCTTCCGGTGTCAGTCCAGGGAATATGGAGTTTTCCGATCGCCTCGTATTTCCGATTTCCGCACCGCAAAACTGAAATCGCTTTTGTGTTTTTTTTCAAAAAAAGAGTATCCGAATGTAATTTTCTGTATCTGCATCTTTTGGGTTTTTCAAAAATATTATTCTTATTTCTATGCCGCACGTCCGAAGACGATAGATAAAACTAGGCGCTTTTAAGGGTTTTTCAATAGTCCTAACTACCATAGAAAAAAAATTATTGAAAAAACAAAACAAAATACACACGCCAATCGTAAATATCAATGGTGTGAAAAAAATATTGTTGTTGTGCCATAAACCATAGAAAAAATACGTGAATACGTTTGTGTGAAAAAAAGTAAGACTGCGTTTCCTCTTGAAGACATTATTGTTTGGTAGTACAAAGTGTGTTTCAATGTTAACTTTTTTGTTTACAGTAAAACTTCATTTTTTTTTCTATCTCTATTTTTCTTTGCAACACATCATTTTGGTATTGTTTATATTCTCGAGTTTAAAGGAACATTTTATACCAGTTTCTTCTATGACTTATTTTTCTAAAATTTTTATTTATGTGGTGAATATGGCTCTGCACTATTCAGCTTTTTTACTGGAATCAATATTAGTTATAATAAGTCTTGACAACAAAGAGAGTACCAATATGAATAGTTCATTACAAGAAAAAATCAGCGTAGTTAAGTACAGTAAATGCATAAAAAATATCAAAGAAATAACGTCAAAACGGCGATAGTTCAAACAAATAAATTTAAATTATTATGAAAATAAAACTTTGTTATCAGTGTTACACAATTTTATTCTTTTACAAGAACACAACTATAGTTTCGGGAGAGCACTCCTCCCATCGACGGGTGATATAAAACTAATATAATAAACACAGAATATTGTTCACAATGTCATCGAATCTAAACAAAAAATAAACAGATTAATCAGTGAAACTTAGAGCAGGGGGTTTTTATTCTTATCTAAGGTGTTGGCATATGAATGGATGGTTATCTTAAGTACAGATATGAAAACATGGACAAAACATTAAGTCGAATTTATTTCTTAAAATTTAGCACATAAGTGGAAGTTGCAATAAGTAAGTCTAAGATTTAATGTGTGGGAAGACATCGCTCGGCTAAGAGAGTGTTAACAGACGCGGGTCTAAGAGGGTGAGTGCGGTGAGGGTGGTCGCAAAGGGAACATAGTCAATAGAGGCGAGGGGTGGTTGAATGTGTGATTATTAATTAGATTGTTTTCAGATAACACTGATAACAAAGTTTTATTTTCATAATAATTTATAATGAAGTGTTACGAAGTGAATGCCGATTCAATTAAAAATAAATTTAAATTTAAAAATTTGGGTTTCGTTTTTTGTAATATTTACAGTGCAGTGTTTTGAAACCGCAGTTTTAATGTTGAAATGAAATACCATTTGGGCATAGAATATTTGTTCCATGGACTCATTCGTTTCTATAATAAATAGTTTTTTTTTCTTTTATTACAGTTCCCCTCGGAGGATCAGTGCGGGTGAATCCACTCCCCCACGCGGCATCCCTTAGTCATCTCGATGTCTCGACTCAGGTAAGACCTATGTTCGATTAATTTGTCATTAATATTATTTTATTAGAAGAAACTTCTTATTTAACTAATTGTAGAATATTGAGTAAAATTAAAACTAAGTTGTTCAGTTACAAAGCATTGAATGCTCTCCCAGCAGAAAGGCGAAACTGTGAGAGTTAAAAGATGTTTCGAAATTTTAAAACCACTCAGTAGGGAAATATCTTTTTTTTTATAATTTTAAATTAAAAAGAGTAAATGGTGCACTTAAATTGACCTTGGCAAATAAATGTTTGTCACAAGAGGCAAAATTGGCAGTTCACAACGGAGTCCTGGTTCCGTCCCTGATGTATGGGAGCGAAGTTTGGACTTGGAAAAACAGGGATGAAAGTAGGCTGAATGCTGTCGAAATGCGATCTCTCAGGCGAATGTGTGATAAAACTATGTACGATAGATGCACAAATGTTGAGATCCGTACATTATGTAAGGCTGAGACAAGCATTATCGACAAAATCAAGAAAGGACCTCTGCGCTGGTTTGGACATGTAGAACGAATGAACAGCGAAAGAACGGCTAAGAATATTTACAATGCGAATGCTGATGGATGCAGAAATAGAGGAAGACCGAGAAAGACATGGCATGACCAAATCCAACAAATACTTAAAGATGGACATGTAAAAAGTCGGAATAATCGGCGCGCGTGCATGAGAAGATGTATGAATGTAGAGGAAGCGAGATCTGTATGCAAAGATAGAGTTTTGTGGCGTTTTATCCTCTCTGTCTACTCTTACGGGGAAACGGCGTGATGGTTTGTTTGTTTGTTTGTTCTATCAACTATTGTCGAGTTAAAAGAAAAATGAGCATAAACAAAATATTTCAATTTATAATCTAAGATTCCGGCGAAGACGTTTTATTGCATTGGCCACGCCCCTACACATTTTAGTTGAATTTCGAACTTTTTTTGTGACTTTTAAAATTTTAGTACAACGTCGTCGCGAATCTTGACGTCACAAATGTCAAGGACAAACATGTCATATTTTTTTTGTCATGTTTTTTAACAATTTCAATTGAAAAATTATCATGATAACATTTCTCCAAAATATTCGTATTGATTTTGATACAACAATAAATTTTTCTAAATCCATTTCGCGTGTTTTTGGTAATATTTTCCTATTCTTTAAATCATTTGAATTAATCCGTAGCATGTCAAAAAAAAATAATTAATTGATGTTTCATTAAAAAGTATTTCTTAAATTTCAAAAATGAAGTACCCTGTTTACGTGTTATAATAAACTATTATTTTTTTAATACAAGACTTTACTTAATTTTAAATTCAGTATAGTGCGTAAAATTAAAACGACCTTAAAAAAGGCTTTTTATCATGATCATTATTCCGTTTCCGCACCTATACTGATGAAAACTAATGGTTATGATGGTTTAGATAAATATTAAAAATAACACAATGTATTATTAGGTTCCACAATTAATTTTTATTCTCTGTTCTAAATTGGGGCGTATCTGGATTATTTTTGTTACATATAAGGTTGTTTGAATGAACGAGGTGTATAGAAATACCTCGTCCCGGGAGTGAAAATTTTAAAATGGATTATATTGTTGTATAGTTCTGAAAATAGGTGTCTCAGAAGAATCTTGAGTATACGGTGGTTTAATTTTGTGAGGAATTAGATAATAAGAGAACGAACCGCAGCAAACTCCGGTAACAACTGTCGTCAAGCGGAGGCGATGCGTTTGGCTAAGCTATATACTGCGGATGCCTCCTGAGAGCCTTAACCACGCTTGCCTACTTCACAAGGCATCAGGTTCTCGACATCCACTGCTGACAGTTCGCCAGCAGCTTATTTCAAAACTTCGGGACGAGAACCTGGCGTGGGAGGAGGCAAAGGAGTTGGCGGTTGACACAGATGCATGAAGGCTCTTTGTGGATACCATATGGTCCAGCTAAGAAGTGGACGTAGATTGATGATGATGATGTTGTTGGGAAGGAAGGTTGCACAAAACCACTAACCTGCTGATGATGAGGCGTGACGTATGCTGGAGCCTGGTGGAGAATTGGTGGTCTCACGAGATGTCTAGATGGACGCTAGCACAGCTTGCTGGTTGAATGTTGTTTGTTGGGAGCTCTTGACTAATTAGATTTTAGTTTTATTATTATTTTTTATTTTTATATGGGAGTTACTTTATTATTTACCTTGCTTAGAATATACAAGGTTTATATTAAAAAAGGGTATTTTTCTGCAATTATTTTTTTTTTTAAATTTAACTAAACTGCTCAAATCAGGAGGGATATACTTATGTGGGCCAATCAGGAACTTCTTAGCATTTGCTCATGTGGAGAGGAAACCACTTACAACTCTTCAGGAGAAGCCGGCCTGTTTGCAGTAGTTAACAGGCCTTCCGTTCCACTAAAGGAGTGTTCGGCATTTTGTTCCTTATGGCGTTTGTTTAGCACTTCTAAAATAATGTCTTTTTTCCGGTACTCACATGTAGAATTATTGTTACGTAGAGTGCGTTAAGAGATGGAAAAGACAGGTAGGTAGATACAGATTTGGTTGAGAGTTGGTCCAAACAAAGTTGGTCTTACGCTTCAGGTGCCAGACCAAGAACATTGAAATATTGCAGTGTAGAATCTCTTTTAAAATAAATATTTTACGTCCACCCTTCCAGGAATCGAACCCAGGACCTCAAGACACAACGAGGTAGATTTGACATCCCTCGATTTCCCTTTTCAGGATTTGTACTTGATAGGTGTTCATATATGTTTCAAAATAAAATGCTTATAACTTTTTTAAATTTTCAATTGCATAATTCATGTCGTCATTACGTTTGTTGATTAGAATTTTAGTTTAGTATTTGCGTCAGAATATTTTATAATGTAATTTATTTTTGCGAGCTAGATTTTTGTAATGAATTCATGTATTTCTCTGTTTTCTGAAGCTTATTTCCAGGAAAAGGTTTTTTTTCATATCTCAGGAACTCTTTGATCTTCTTCTAAGGTTTTTGTCTCCTTAACATTACATGATTGCATGAATATGAATAAACACTCTTTATCCATTGAGATGCGTAATATTGTGCGTGATTGTAATTTGCCATTTCAACGGACTTGGAATTAATATTGATACTTATATTATTTGCTTCTAAAAAAATATTTTCTACTGAGTGAAAGTTCAATAATGACCAGCTTAAAGAGTGTTGACACTTTTTTATGTTTAATATCATCCGACTGAAAAAATGATAACAAATATTAACACGACTGTAAAATGAATAAAAAAAACTTATAAAATCTCTAATATAGTTTTTGGGAAAATATGTCATTTAAAAACTATATTTGCTGAATCACTTAGTTTTTATTCTTGAATTACTTTGTGTCTTGAATTAAAATATCGTTTATGACATTTGCGATAGGGGAATTATATTTTCTACTAAATTATTGTTATTTTTATTATTATTATGAATCATTTAACATGCACATCTTTGTGTATTTGAAATAAATCAAATATAATAAAACTATATCCTATCCCTTACTATCCCAAAAAATTCACGCATTACGGTGCTGTGTTATTATTTAACATGCCAAAAATTAGAGATTTAAATCGGAAAATGTCATAATCATAGGCAATTTCTTCAATTATTTATGCTTGAAGTCAAAAGTGATAATGTTTATAATCTCATTGCTACAAACATAAAAACATTAAAAAAACCACTAACCCATGCTCGCGGCACGGGTGAAAGAACCGCCCCTGACGAAGGTCAGATAGCTACTAACTGGAATCTGGGAGAAGTACTAGAAACTTTGTGGTTCGCACTCGGGATGCCTGAAATTTTCTCCCGAATATACCTGTTTTTTTATAAATTAAACGTAAAGAGTGAGTGCGACAATCATATATTAAGATAAGATGTAAGATCATTATTTTATTAATAAAAAAAATGTACAACAAAGGAATATCGAAAATCGATCATTCATAATATTTATGGAGATATTAAAGTTACTGAATGCAACGTGTTCTAGTAACTTATCATCAGAAAGGGATAGTTATAAGAAAAATAAGATTTTTTAAAATATGAACTGACTTTCACGACTATCAAGAATGAGCGGTGGAATAATTTTTAAATAATTTTTCATGTTTAGCATTAACTTTTGGTCGGACATTTTACTTAATGTTATTAAATATTTGTATATAACCACTTGCCGCACTTGACTTTTCTATGTCAACCAACTTCGAAACGTACCCGTTCTTTGTCAGGACACCAATCGAACCAACCTGCAAAACCCACTATACACCTTCATCATTAGTTGTTGCACAAAAATTTAAAACAACGTGCCGTGCATTTAATAGGCAACCCTTCATCTCACCCTCTGTTTTCAAGTATTTCTCCCACAGTATCAAACATTTTCATAAATTAATCAGTGCTTGCAAGGGTTGCCTTCTAAATGCATGGCATTTTGGTTTTATATTTTTGTAAAACAACCATGGTAAAGGTGGACAGTGGGTTTTGCATTTTGGTTTATTTAAATTAATTTAATAGAGTTTTAAGTTTTACGTTTTTTGCAGATTCAGGGTTACATTATATTTTACATTATCAATTAGTTAAATGTTATTTACATTCAAAGCATTAACTTTGTAGTAAAAAAAAGACTTATAAATTATACTTAAAACTTTCCTACCATATTCTCTTTCCGAGTATCTGATATGCCTCTTAAATAGATCATAAGCAGGTTTTTATTTTTACAAAAAACAATTAACAATTTTTTTTAAATGAAACGATATATTATATACTACAACAACCCAAAAAGCCCATTTGCGGTGATGAATTACCACTCAGATCACCCAGGAGTAAGGAAAATCTAGTTAAATTTTTGTGTTTCCACCGGAAATCCAGCTCGGAACCTTTTGAACGTGAGTCAAGCGTCTTAACCACTACATTGTTTTGTAATATTAGCCAGAAACAGATTTTTTTTCGAAAACCTTACAATTTTTTAATACGTTGAACATAATTGATCTCAAAATTTAAATTACGAAATATGGTAACAAAATAATAATATAATTTATAGAGAAAGCACATATCATTTTAACATAAGTGTATTCATCGACTTTTATGGAAAACACCGCTTTGGAAAGTATTTTTTCGCAACATATCTCATAATAAAAATAAAATGGACGGCGCGGCGCCATGAAATATACCTATTTTTGTCCTTGCTTTCTTGAATCTACGTCAATATTAAGATGATTTTATTGAAACGAAGGGGTGTTTGTGAAAATGCGTAATTCATTCAGAAGTCGTCCCTTTGACCCTTAGACCTTTTTAAGCAGATTTATTCAGATTGATAAACCTTCAAAGCTTTCTACTAACTTGATCATAGACGCTTACTTGAAAAATAACGGATTACTTCTTCACCAAGCAGGAAAAAAAGAAATTCAAAACATTTCCTTTATTTATTTTTTTCAATTTCACTTAAATATTATTTCTATATTTTTGTACCACACTGAAAAAAGAACCGTAATTACAGTGGTAATTTTTTTTATAGATTAGTATATCAAAACTTGAGGCAATGGAATGTATTTTTTTGTTATCTCTCTGGAAATTGAATCCAGTGCGACTGTAATTTTTTTATTTTATGTAGAATATTTAAAAAAAAAAAAAAATGCTTCACTAGCACTGAGCAAAATCTTTGTCAAGTGAATTATTAAAGAACATTATTTTGACCAGTAACTGGATGGATACATAAGAAAACTTAATAAAAATATAGAGATAAGTATTTTTTTTTTACATCACAAACAATATTCACCCAAAAATTGGTAACAAAAGTATCAATACCTAATTAACTTTCAGTGCAAACATAAAAAAAGCACACCAAATAAACTTTTATCACAAATATACGACTATAAAATATATTGTACGTTTATTTTATAATGTATTTTTCACTTCATATGTACCTACAATGCATTAAATCAATTTATTTTAGTAAAAGATTAAAAAAAATACTACTTATACTCGTACTTGTAATAAAAATTATCTCAGAAAAATTCATTGAGCACGGTATACCTTATTAACTTTTCGCAAAAATATTTTTGCTACATGAAAATTAAGGATATCAATTTTGCGCTTCATGTGGTAGTATGGTAACAGTAAAATATTGCTCTGGAAAACCACATTTTAAAAATCAGTTTAAATTTGTCTTGAATCGAACGCCAATGCAAATATAATTTGCGAAGTCTCCAATAACTATTTAATGAGGTAAACATATTTCCACTTGATTTTTTTTTTTTTTGGGTTTTTAACTGAGAGTAGTCATCGATTCGTTTAGATGTTAATTGCTTTTTTTTGAGTCTTTACTTTTGAAACTATACATTAAAATTTAATTTTATTTTCCAAAAAAATATATTTAAACGTCCTGGCCTAATATTCTTAACGGAATTCCGCGCAAAGAGATCGCTCTGTTAGTGTGTATTTAGTACGTAAATCCGCGTAAAAATGCGTTCTCTGCGAGCAATTTTGCGATCCGAATACCACCCCTGTGTACGTATTCTGATGGGAAGTTAAAATTTATCTTCAATTTTATCTACAAAGTAAAATTGAGTTTTCTGTATGAAAAATAGAATAAATATACAATTTTTTTTCCAAACATGTTTAATTACCATTTACCGACAAAGATATTTCGAATTTCCACACAGATAGTTACATTTTCGTACATAAATATCAATATTAGATTATTCCGTTTTAGTATATACTGATGATGATAGCCGTTCATAATCGCGGCCCTGATATACAAACTGTATAAACCAAAAAAAATTAATCGGTTGCCAAGACATTTAAGTAAAGAATATTACATAAAAGAGTACAGACCAAAAAAAAATATTGCATACAAATAAAGTAATATAATTCATGGTTTTCATGCGTTGAAAATATTTCATTATTTATTGTAAATTTAGACAATATTTGAGTTAGACCAAGGGTTTGTACACAAAAAACTGGATTTTAACCCCTCGGGAGTCATTAAGATTGACAAATTACAACAGGGATGGAGAATACCTCAAAGAAGGGAATGTGTAAGTCCAGGCATTTACAAAGCTCATGACCTGTTATTGGCTGGTTTTCAGGCGTTGCCTAGTATGTGAAATAATTCAGTCAGATGAATCTCTTCCCAACAATAAAAATTTCAGCTTTTTAATTTCACTAAAATCAACAAATGGAAGAATGAAAGAAATATATATGTTCAAACATAGGTAAAATGGTGAATGTTACAAAGTGCGTAAAGTGGTATTTTCCATCGCTGTTGTAATTTGTAAAATTTAGACATTTAAAGTTACAACAGTTGGCCTCTACTGCTACGATTAAATTTGTACAATGAAAACAACACTGCAATTATTTTTGTTGTGACCTTTACAAATCCCTCCCTAATCGTTCAAAGTTAATACTAGCGGATATTTATTGTCCTTCAGCCTCCATCTATTGTGTCCAGTTAACCCCCGAGTAACGGCGAATGTCCGTATTTAGACGCTCGGCCCCTCTTGGCCGTGCCGTGTCCAAGTAACCCCGTCCCCCGAAGGCAACGCCGACGCGACGAGAAGAATCTCGAACGGAATCTGGATTAAATACTTAATCTACCAGGACTTGAACCTATATTACGAATTCTCGAGATTGTTTCGCGGATTACTCTAGTGTTAAACTAAAACAGAAGAAAATTTATTTCGTTTTTGCTAGATTTTTCAAAATTTCACATTGTTGCTAACAGTTTATTCGCGAATTTAATTTATATTGTTTAAAGGTATAAACCGCTAAACCTCTGTTTAAAAGACTCATCAGCAGGTAAGAAAGAGAAGATATGGAAGGAAGAAATAAAATCACACCACCGCAAACAGATTAATTGAGAAAAAAAAATCTTGGATTTTTTTCTTGACGTTCGACGCCGGTTTCATAGATGCCTCATGATCCTGCTCCACAGAGCATGTCAAATAACCTTTTATTTAAATATGCTCACATCTTTTCGAAAGATAGAACTCACCGACATGGCAATTTTCTTATCTCTTGTTGCTCTGATATAATAACTGTTTCTTGGTATATGTTTTTTTCAAATTATGTTGTTTACAATATGTAACATATGATTATTCTTTTTTTATATTAATTTAATGAACTGTTTATTTAATGACTTGTTTATAAACAAATTCATGGAGGTTTATTTAGTTACCTGTCCATTGGTTTAAATAAAAAATAAATATTTAAGAAAATATGATATTGTGTTTGTTCATCATTTCATGCTCTCTAGTTGAGCAAATGGTATCCATAAATAGCCTCTAAGACTCTCTGTTGGCGTGCATTATTAAAATTAAACTATTTATCTAACTCGTTCTCTGGTAGTGGTTACCGTATTTTCCTATCATGCAAAAGGTCTCTGGTTATACCCCTTTATCAAATATTTAACTCTTCTGATAAGATAGGGCACCTGAAGCGTAAGACTGATATTTATTTTAACTATGTTTTTTTCATGGCCTTGATGAATTAATTTTGGTAGATGTCTAAATCAGGGTGTCTTTAACTTTTAAAAGACTGGTAAAAAATCCCTTTGCGCGCGGTGATATAACATCGTGTTACCACTAGTAAAACACGGAAAAATCTAAAGTCGAAACATTTGAAAAAATAAACCATGGAAACGACTGTTTTATAATTTCTTTTCCAAAATTTGTACAAATAAACATAAAATTTAGCCTTGTTATGGAGAAATAAATTTAAAATTATAAATACCCCGCTCATATTACGCGCATGCGTCCCCCATCACTGTCATCAACCGACTGAAGACTGAATCTGTTTTACACAACACCCTCCACAGAATAGCGTCTCGGTCTTCCTTGTTATGAGTTCTATCTTCGTGCTCTCTCTTATACAGAAGTGTTGCTAAATTATCGGACATTTATTATTCGTGAAGCAAGAACAAAAATTTTTTGTTTTACATTTAGCATAGTTATATAAATTTTACTTTCCAGATCCGGTGTGAAAATGTCCATTTAAAAATTACAAAAAATACGAGTTTACAATTTCAAAAAAATAAGAGAGATATATCGAGTCATGTGTCCTACGTTGCCTAATGTGACATCACAGCCACACAAGAGTGAAAACAGAGCATTTTTCACAGAAAAACGTTGTAAAGGGTGTTCTGCGTGACCAATTGTATAATGGCTGGTGAAAGGGACAAAACGGCTCTGGTTTTCACGATATCAAATTTGAAAGTGTACCAAATTCTTTTTTATTCTTTTTTGGGTCAAATAAAAATTCAATTGATACATCTCATTAGAACTTATAAAATGAAAACGTTTTTACCTATTGTACCTTGAACCCTCAGAGATAGGATACTAAATGAACAGATTCACCGAACGTGCAATGTAGAGGATATTGTGAGATGGAGTAGGCAGAGAAGATGATTTTGGGGAGACTACGGTGAGCGGATGGACCCGGCAAAAATTTCTAAGATTGTAATGCATGAGATCCCAGAAAAAAGCCGACTACTAAATAAGTGGAGGAAAAGTTGGACGTCTGCATTGCAAAATCAAGAATAATATCCTTTCAAACAGATTGCAAGATCTATAGAGAGAAGAAGAAGAAGTTTTAAGATACAAATAAATAAAAAAAGGAAACGGATTGAAATATGGTTTGGTCAAATATTAAGAAATACCAAGTTTTTGTCGGCCTTGCGGTGTAATGGTCATCGCGTTTGCCTACCATGCAAGAGGTCTTGGGTTCAATTCACGACATAGTTGACATAAAATGCTTAGTCAAAAAGGTATTTTTACACTAGAATATTTCATAGTCTCTGGACTGGCACCTGAAGCGTGAAATAGAACTTCTTTTTACCAGCATGTAACAAAAACACATCAAGGTACACTGCGATTGGTGCACCAGTGCAGTGCCTTATGCACCATTTGGTTCAGAAATGGAATGATAATGAAAACGAAGTTTTGCAACAACATACAAGCAAGTTATAATCTGAAATCGAGATACGACGCATTTGTTGTATCAGTGTGTTGCACTATGAACCATTTATTGCGGATAAGGAAATTGTGATAATTTTAAAGTCTTTACACAATGTTAAGTATTTTTTTGTTCGTGACAAAGAACAGAAAACGAATTAAGAATTTTGCATATTTATGGAGAAGTAAGTTTTATAACTCACATAAAGCTATCGGTTCCACAACATAAATTGTCTTCCGAAGCGCTCGACTTTGTATCCTGTATTTCGTTCCTTTTTGCCATAAAACGTGCCATCAAATTTTGAATACTGACTCTGGTACAACAGTTGATGGGTTTTGAGCTTAATTGTACAACAAAAAGCACTATGTTGGGTTGTACTGTCATTATAACCCTATTTTCAAAGTATCAAAATAGATGATTGATTAATAGCGTAAGGGGCTTATGACTTCTAAAAAGGGGTCAAATCATTTTTTAGGATTTATATATAATACTTATTGTAATATATTATGTAAATAGGATGTCTATAGCTTTTTTATCGAAATTCAAGTCATATTCCATAAAACACTATGCGTTCAACAATGTTCGAGTATGTCCAAATGCTTGCAGACTGGCAGGATTTTCTCCTTAGGGAGTTTTTCATATTTAAATACGTTGTAACAGAAGCCGAAAACATTTTTGAGAAGGAAATTTGAAAGTCTAGGCTTTTACAGGGCTGGTTTAGGTGGCCACTTTACACGCTGTGTAACATTCACCATTCTGCTCAAGTTTAAACATCCACATTTTCTCAACTCTTCCATCTGTTGGCTTTTGTGAAGTAAATGAGCTGAAACCTTTATCATGTGGGTGAGTGTGTTTCCCTCTCTGTTGCAGCATATTTCGATATAAATAACTCCCTAGGGAGAAAATCCAGCCTGTCTGCAAGCATTTAAACTTGCTCAAACATTGAATCAACTACCTGGTCAAAGAAGAAGTATAAAAATCGGAAAATTGTTTTCAGGCGTTGCCTAGTAGGTGTTTTAGTTCAGCCGGATGAATTTCAAACACATGATAAAGGTTTCAGCTCCTTTACTTTACAAATGGAACAGTTAAGGAAAAGTGGATGCTTAAACATGGGCAGAATGGTGAATGTTACACAGTATGTCAAGTGGCCACTTAAACCAGCCAATGACAGGTCATAAGCCTTGTAAATGCCTAGACTTCCATATTCCCTTTTCAAAAACGTTTTCCCTCTCTGTTCCAACGTGTTTAGATAAAAAGACGTGTTTTTTTTTTACAATCAACGGAAAAAGCGAAAATAATGAGACGGATTAATACTTTCAGAATATTGCCATGAAAACCCTACCAAAAAGTCTATAGATGTCAGTTATGAGGAAATTAAAAATAATGTGAAAGCATTTCCTGCTTCGACTACATATGATACAACTTTTGAAAACTGAGGAGATGTGGAAATCACTATTGTGAGGCAAAATAGTGAATGAAGACCTGACTAATCCCTTCAACCTGCCAAAAACTGATCATTATTCAACCATGTTAATTCATTGTCTTCAATATTTATGTCTATTAAAATTTCACTTTCGTTATTTTTTTAACTGTCTGTGTATTTTTCGCAGGCGGATATCGTGCACCTAGCGACGAGCTACGAGTCCGAGGACGAGAACATGGGACGCAGGCACCAGCGCGGGGGCGGCTCCGGCAGCGGGGCCTCCTCCGTGTCCGGGGCGCCGGGGACCACCCGCCGGCCCGGGGCCGGGGCCCCCACCACGCTCTACTCCAAGCAAGAGTTCCGTGAGCAGTACTGCATCACCAGCAAGCAGCTGGACCTCTTTGAGCTGGAGCGTTCTAGGAAGGAACGGTTTTTTGGGTGCCTTTCGCACTACAATATCGAGAGTCCTTGCTCCAGGACCGGAAGCAGGTGAGATATGTTTTTTTTGTTTCTTACCGTTTTATCGTTAGAGCCATCGTCATTATCATAATCGTCATTGTAGTCGTCATTGCTAGGATTATCATAATTAACATCATCATCAACGTCATCACTACCGTCATCATCAGCATAATCATAATCATTACCACCATCATCCCTCCATGAATATTATCATTTGCATCATCGTCATTATCACCACCACCACCATCGTCATCATCATCATCATATATCTGTCGATCCCTTTCCACATCTAACGGTATATAGGGCACTGCATTGGTACACTAATCGCAGCGTATCTTGATATTTTTTTTGTTACACGCTGGTAAAAAAAAAATTGACGCTTCAGGTGCCAGTCCAGGGACTATGAAATATTCCAGTGTAAAAATACATTTAAATATATTATTCCATGTCAACCATGTCATGAATTGAACCTGAGACCCCTTGCATGGTAAGCAAACGCAATGACCACTAGACCACGAGGCGGACACATCATCTTAATTCCCATTTCCTTTCGTTATGATGAATACGGTATTAAAGCAGCGCATCGATCGTTTCTTTTTTAATGAGTCTTTCACCTAGATACTTCGAATACAGTAATATTGCAGAAAAAAAACCTATTTGGGAATCGGATTCAAAACCTTTAAAATGTTACCCTAATGCAGAGGTCGGCAAACTGCGGCTCGCGAGTCGCATGCGGCTCCTTAGCCACTTGACTGCGGCTCACACAGCGCAAGTTTTTCTTTTATTCAATTTATTCCGTTTAGCGGTTCTAAAGACAAAAATTCGGAATGGAGAAATATTACTTTTTTAACATTTTTAATGTAATAAAAATCTATGAAATACTGCCCAGTTAAAAAAAATATTTTTTGCTAATTATTAGTTGCATAAAAAAAACTTTTAAATTTGTAACTTTGAATTACTGCAAAAGGGGTCATTCCATTGGCCACGCCCCTAATACGTCACGATTCATGTTAATTTGTTCCTACCACTGAAATTTGTGTGGAACAATTTCATTAATTTTGGCGTCATAACGACCAAGGCCAAACACGTCGCGTTTTTCTACTAACATATTTTTATTGAATTTCTTTTTTACATTTATCTATGAAAACATTTCTCTACAATATCCATATTGATTTCGAAAATACAATTAGTTATTCTAAATCCATTCCGTATATTTTTATCGTTAATTGTAGTTTGTGATTTTTCCCTATTATTGTTAGTGAAAGTTCCAACACGTGGCGAGAATATTGCAAATGCTGTTATTAAATGCATGGAAAAACATCATATTAAACTCAATAAAAGTTGTTTCAATGATGCAAATGAGGCAAAATGTTATTTTTCTTAATGTTTTGAAGTTAAAAATTTATCACGACATACTTTGTTACCATTGCATCATTCATCAACAACCGCTTCGTACGCGGACATTTCCAGAAGAAATGTTTTAATGATCAATATTGTCATGAGAATTTTAGCTAAAGCTTTTTATCATCGCCAATTTAAAGAATTTATAGTTGAAATGTAGAGCAAAAACGCATGTTTTCTGCTGCTTATGCACGTACTTTATTATTAACGTATGTTGCATTACAAAAGAAACAGTTTAATACATTAAGGAATTTGGTTCTCAAACGAAATCTTAATTGTTAAACTGCTAATCTTTGGCTCTTTTGACTATTGAACTTGCCGACCACTGCCCTAATGCATTTGCTATTACTTTATGAAGCAGACGGAATAATGTTAGCAAAATACATTTATTTTTTTTTATTTTAAATGTTATTGTTTTTTTCAAAATAAAACATAGCATTACCAGGTAAAATAACATTTTATTTACGTTCTGAAGGCTATTTTTTTTTTAACTATGAGTTTTACGGAAATCTGTGACCTGCCTACTATTTCATTCATGTATAGCACCTCGGGGACATTCTCACAAAAACAGTGCATTGTTTGTAGTTTATAGCTCGATAATAGCATAATTTATTAATGCACTGCCGTTTAGAATTTCCAGGTCAGCGTATTATTTTATGCAACTGTCATTTTTATCATGAGTTAGAGACCTTTAACGTTTTCAGCCAACTATTAAAAATGTTCATTTCCATTCCATATTTTTACACATTTTTTTTTTTACATTTATCACTACTATTACTACTACTATCACACCACTTCCAAGTAGGAGTAGGCAGAGATGATGGACCACCACACACTTCTATCCTGACATACATTTCTAGCTTCTTTCACATTCAAACATCTTGTCATACATGCCTTTCAGCTGTGTCCGCTTTTAACATGACCGGATTTGAGATTAAGATTTATTTAATCATGCCATATGTTTTTTGGTTATCCATGTCCTACGTTACCGTTTGTTTTCGTGATGTATACCTATTTTATCATTTTTTCGTTTTGCATGGCCAAACCATCTAAGCGACCTTTTCCTAATCTTTTTAATTACACCTATCTCAGATTTTGACTTTCGCCTGATTTCATCATTCGTAACCCTGCCATACATTGATCTCCCACACATTGGTCTAGAAGACCGCACTTCGACCGCGTTTACTCTGCTTTCATCCTTCCTCTGCCAGTTACATGTTTTACTTAAACATACAAGAGTTACTAGATACTCCACCCTGATGCTGCAAAAAAAATATAAAAAAATACAACCTTCGGTCAAAGAGAATTGGCCTACTACTCGGTTAAAGTATACAATCTACTTCCATTATCCATAAGGACAATTAGTTAGTTTTCACAATATAAAATTGCTATTAAGAAATGGGTAGTGGAGGTGGGTTGCACTCGGATTGATGAGTGGATCACGCCAAATAGGTAAAATGTGTGTACTGTTAATGAAATTTATTCTATTGGTCTATATAAATTGGTTATGTTTTTTTATGAATATTTTAGTTTTTTATTGTTTATTATGTTAATGATAATTAAGTTGATTAGATTGATTACGTTTTTTTATTGTTATTATTATGTTTACTTTTTTAAATAGCTAATCATAGTTATGTTTCACATTTTGTAAAATGTTTCCCGTGGCACGGGACATCTCAGTGAGGGAACATTATTCTATAAAAAAAAATACAAACAATGTTAAAGTATAAATAAATATGCGTGTTGGAACTAAAACCCCTTTTGGGCACTGCCAGTCAAGCTTTGATCGATATATTTTTATTAACAATTACTGTGTTAAGTGCGCCGTTAATTTTGTTGCCCGCATTCACTCTCCTTTCAACACCGTTTTTTTACTTTTTCGTCTCTTGAAAACATGCTTCTCCGATCATTTGACAAATTATTTTGTGAATAAATAAGAACGGGTGTTTTATCCAGTTTGGTTTGTGAAAGGAAAACTAGAATCCATCAAAATTTCCCTCGGTAACTACTCTATAGTTTAAAATTCTGTTTTTATAAGGTTTCGTGTATCACAAAGACGTGCGAGGCAATTTGATTAATCAGGCAAACCTTTTTTACTGATCTACGAGTATTCTTCTCTATCAACTTTTTTTATTTTTTTTTCACAGGGGTACTTGATATTTTATCATTTTCGGAGATCCTAATGGACTTAATATTTTATTTAAAATCGATATACCTAAATAAGTTGAATAAATGTTTTCTAACGGGTTGCAGTTTATTTGAAGATTGCAGAAAAACTGTGGTCATCGTAGTTGTTGAGATATTAATTATTTAAATGCTATTTGCAACGCCGCCCCCGCGGCGTTTACGCCGCGCGTCGGTTACATCACAGGAACAGGGGCGGTTAAAAAAAAAAATCGTTTGTAAATCTGAGCAACGCATCTATGTAGTTTCATATAAATTATTTTGTAAGATCTATCTTACTTTAGTCGCGACAATCATGTTCCTGACAACGTGTTCAAATTTAATATTTCAATAGCCGTCAGAACTTCGCGTTAACTAATCAATCGAAATCTGAACGATTACTTATTGTCTTCGAATTTCGTACCGAATTTGCTTGACTTCAAGATCTTACGAAAGTTTATTTTAATTTAGATAACAGAAAGTGCCAGCAACTAATACTATTACAAATTTGATTTTGATCTCTTGACAGAAATGAGAAATAAGTGATTCAAACAGTTCTAAATTGAAGACCTTGTTTTAAAAATCTTAAATGTCACAAGCCAACATTTTTTTAAGGAGAGTGTTTCAACTGAATTCCACGATTCTGATATTTTTCTTGTCTTTTATTCTAACAAAATCATAGATATACTTTAAATACACTGAATAAAAATTGTCTCCTTTCTTTTCCCTTCTCTATGATTACCGAATAGAGCTTCTCCCCACTATCAGTGGCGCTATTACAGGCCTTGTCAAATATACAGATCAGGTGGCTTCCAAAAAGAATTTCAAATTTTTTAAATGTTTTGAAATCATTTCGGTGAATTGATTCAATCAATTTAACGCCGGTCATTGAAAAATTCATTACCCTCTTTTCTCAGTCCAATGAAGTGCACAGTATGTACTTTTGGATTACCTTATTTCAGCACAAAGATGCTTAGGCTACCAGATTACAGAGAGCTCCTTAGGGCAGCTTTTTTCATTTGGCAACCACTAATTTTTCCGCATATGTGAGCACCGCCAAGGAGACGTATGTCCTTAAATGCGGCGTGCGGTATGTGGTGGCTGTTTTGCGTTGTGTGAGTTTATTAAAATGTCTTATATAAAATAACACAAAATATCTTTAAGAAGTTAGTAAACTAAAATATTTGGGTGTAATGATTGATTCCAAACTTACATTTTATCAAAATCTTAAGATGGCAACGAAAAAGATTTGCAAAAAAAATAATTTTCTGAAGAATTAGAAGATTTGCTGATAAGGATTCATGCAAATTTAGTTATAATACAATTTTTGAATCCCATATTAACCACTGTAGCAGCAAATTATTTTTATCAAACCATAAAAATTTGAACAAACTAACCGTACTTTAAAACAAAGCTTTAAAATTTTTGAAATAAAACAGATACACAAGTATAAATTAAGGTCAGCATTTGATTCAGACATAGGAAAACTTGTCAAAATACGGCACTGCCCAAACACTAGGTTTGGAGATCGTGCTTTTTTCATTGCTGGCCCCTCTGCCTGGAACCAATTGCCTTCAAGCTTGTTAATCATCGACAGTCCCAGTCAGTTCAGATCCCAACTTAAATGTGTCTTTAGTTTATCATTCCCTAAATTTAAAATTAGAACATATAATATATTTAACTTTAGCATAGTTAGAATGGACGTTAATGTTTAAAATTGTAAAGCGTCTTTAAGGTGTTTTTTTCACAAAAATGGCGCATTATAAATCATCAAAATATATCAGTATCAAAAACACTTTAAAATTCAGTTTTTCAAAGCTTCGGTATGATAAATGTATTAAGCTGTGCATCACATGTGTGATATTGTATGGTATTTGACGGCTCACTTATACGGAAATTGGATTAAAATCTCTGAACCGAAAAATTGTTCTTTCCAAAGTGGGTCATAGTTGCAGCCAATGTTACGCCAAAATTTTGATTTCATGGATGAGTTTGTACGTAAATTGTATTATATTTATATGAAATACTCTGGATTCTTCCATTTTATTTTGTTTATCATTAACCAGATCAATACCTTTATTAACTGTTTCTGAAAAAATTGGAGTAGGTACTCACTGAATAAAATTAATTTGTATTTATATTTAAATACGTTTTTTAGTTAATATCAAGAAGAAATGTTGCAGGAATAATTCAAAATATATATTTTTATACGAAAATAATATATGAAAACCAAACACACCATCACGCCATTTCCCCGTAGATTTTTGTTTGGGTTAGCAGAGAGGAAAGAACGCAATTTTGAATACCTACATAAAACCGAGGTTATATTTTTAAACCTATATTTAAGTTTAAACTTCTTAGGTCTAGACAAAAGAGAATTTAAGGTATTTGCTATCGAAACTTTTTATTAAAAATAGAGAATGACATAAATAGAGATAGTAAATGTTTTTGGGGATATATTAAAAATAATAAAAAAGATAACGCTATTCCAAAAATAATGACGTATGCTGGTAAAACTATTGAAAATTGTTAAGGCGTATGTGAATCATTCTCTAAATACTTTAATTCTGTTTTTGATAGAGAAACAGGCGTACACAGTTCATTTAATTTAGATTATACTCAACGCAATGTAATTACCGATGATAATCTAAGTAGCATTTGCATTAACAAAGACATTGTTTTAAAATACATTTGAATGCTAGATGCAAACAAAGGCCCTGGTAGTGACCGGATACCTCCAGTATTCATAATTAATTGCGCTCATGAATTGTCTCTTCCTCTTGCTCTTATTTTTAAAAAATCACTATCAGAAGGATTATTTCCTAGCAAATGGAAGGAAACAAATATTGTACCGATTCATAAAAGTGGGGATAAAAATTGCCTTGAAAATTATCGCCCAATTTCCATACTTCCAGTAGCCGATTTGGAATCCTCAATATAATACGTACAAAAATCGTATTGAACATATTCAAAATGATTTTCTTAGACAATTAGATTTCAGAAATAATGTTTCATTCTCAAGTAGGACTGAGTCAGCTAATTTTCACAAGGTTCAAAATCTCGCAACTCGGCGTACCATGTTGGATATGAGCTTTCTATACAAAATTGTTAATAACGTAATTGAAAGCCCAGAAATTGTTAGAGGCATTTCATATCGAGTCCTTGTCCGTAGAACTCGTCAATCTCTTCGACATTCCTAACTCAATGACTAATTATTTAAAAAATATCACTCTACGAAGAATACAGATTACCTATAATGACAGTTTTAGTGACATCGACATACTACATTGTAAATACCATATTTTTATCAGATCAGTTAAAGACATTTTTAATTTACCTCCTGCTTGACTTTTAACTTTTAATTTGATTTTTAATTTTATCTTTCAATTTTAACTTTTAAATTTTAATTCTTTATTTTAACTTTTAATTTAAACTTTTCATTTTAATTTTAACTTTTACTTTTAATTTTAAACATTTGATATCAACTCTTAATTTATACTTACTTACATCTACTACCTGCATCAAATAATTTAATGTTGGTTGTGATTTTTTACAATTAAATTTAAATGTTCATGGAAGCAGAGAGAGAGGGAGGAAAGTCGAGTAGCTATACAATGTCTTCTCCTTTTTATGAACTTTTTAAGTAATACTTTTATTTTTACTTTTTTAGAATTCAGTTATTTTTCCCCTCTCCTCCTGCATTCATTAGTGTGAAATCTGTAATTGATCTTACTTTTTTTAATTGTTTTTTTGTACCTTGTTTTATATAAAGACTATATGATTTCATAAATAAATAAAAAATTAAAATTAGTAAAAAACGTTTTATTAAATAGAAAATGGTTATTTTTTAATGCGAATTTCTTTTTGTTTGAAAACACCCTTATTTTTTGCGGTGTCCGTTTAATTTTACATTAAAATTGCTTTTGAGCCGTGACAAAGCGAATTTAAGTATTAAATCAAGAATACCATTACTTTTTCATAAAACACTTTATAAATCAATCCCGAGAGGGGAAATCCGGAAGCCTTATCGTAACTGAAAAATCCAATTAATTAAAAGAACCATATTCATAAAAGCGGAGTTTGAATGGCACTTTGGATAATAAAACTTTAGGTGACTTTTTGGGATGTTGGCAGACAATGTTCGTGAGAAGACTATGTAGATTTGGGAGTCAATTTTTTTTAGTAGATTTTTAAAGTGAAAATGTCAGATAGACGATACAGCACGTGAATGGAATACGGAATGAAAAAAAGTTCCCCAAAAATATACAGTGACGACTTTGAGTAAAATTTTCTGGAAATAAAATCCAAACCATGTTGTTTCGATTATTCATGTATATGAATAAATGATTGTCATCATCATCATTTCCCTATCCGCACCCAGTGGCGTATTGCTGGGTTGAACTTAGTGTAGCATCCGCTTCTGCTTACTTTTGAAAAAAGAGATCAAGTTAGGGTAGAATGGGGTTCGAACCTCCGACCTCTTTTCTGCATTTGAGTCTAATCTGATCTGAAATCTGAGTCCCCAACACTAGTCACGGAACCACAACCTGGGATTGGTTTTGATTAGAGGTATTTATTTTAATCCTTAATAAAAATAAAATTATAAACGGAAAAATAAATCACGGAAAGAGTTGGTAAGATAGACTATCATAAATAACTCAAATGCTGACTTACCAACTGTACTTCCGATCCAAATATTGCCCACAGGACAATCGGTTTATATGGTCAACCCAAAGATATGAACTTTTTACTGCCTAAATTATTTGATATTGTATGACGACTTATTTTAAGTTTAGCTTATTTTTACCCTTTGACGAAAAAACGGGCATAGTCGTGTTTTAAAACCAGTCGAAACCCATTCAATTTTGGTTTGGCCGTTTCCCAAGCGTTAGCTTTCAACGAGCCGCCACGTTGAACGTCGAGCTAACTTAATTCATTCAATCAACGGCCTAGCTGTTCAGTTGAATGTCCGCATTTAATGAACAGGCTAGCCGCCCAGTGGCAGATTTAACTGTATGGCGATGACAGATATACACGGTGTTTCTTATGCTGTGGCTTATGCCAACTACAATTTATTGTTAAAGAAATAAACAAAATAAATATATATTTTTGATAAAGTATGTATTTCTTCTATTAAACCACACGTGTAACTGTCTTTATTATTTTTTTGCGACCGACATTGACAAAAGACTTTGGTTAATTGTTATATTTTACGCTAGAGTTTTTTCCCTTTTGGTGGTTTTTCCATAACGTCTTCTCAAGTAAAGAGCTCAAATATTACTTCAGAGCAAAGAGCACTTTCCTCTACACCATAAAGAAAATGTTCTAAATGCATCTTACCCGATCGACCATATTTTGTTTGCCGGGGTATTTTATCCGTTCACTTTGAGCTCAAGGGAGAACTTAGAAATTTCTAGAATCGCTTTCCTGCACTTATTTCCCTACAGACTTGCAGTACGTATTCTTTGATCAAAGGTTTGTGCTGTATTATAAAAATATACGAGCTCTGGGTACATAACTGAGTTTATGTTGTTTGAAAATAACCTTTTTTTTCGTCTTTGTTTAAATTTTTGGTGAGGTACAATTGAACGCAGCTATGCAGAAAGCAGCCAGACATAGGATAGTGAAACTGAGATAATAGCACTTTTATGAAAAGAGTTGATATTTAAATCTATACAAGAGTTGGAATGTTTTTACTTTGACAAATGATAATCAATGGAGACATTGTTGTTTTTTTTATAATACAAAAAAAATATATATTTAACCAGTTTTAATGATTTTTAAAGTCTGACTGACCACACTACCTAAGATGTGCATTTTTCAGAAAACAGTCAGCCCTAGTAAAACACTGATGTTTGTTGCGTTGTCATATGTATTTAACGTATGATTTTGTATTTATATTACGGTACTCAATTGTAAATAATCACTTAATTAATTTGTTTCAATAACTTTTTAAAATTCTCTAATTATTTGTTTATGTTAATTTGCTATATTTGGCTGACACAACCTAAGATATGCATTTCGCAGAAAACATCCAGATCTAATATTTTATGATAGCTAATTCAAACTTTGAAAATATAAGGTGACATTTGTATTGAAATATGTTTTTTTTTTAATTTATAAAATTAAAATACATATATATTTATCAACTTTTATTTAAGAAAACAAGATTTCTGGGTGAATTAATTTTCCTATCAGCATCTATAACGTAAATAAATTCTAGTGCTGTGGGTGTTTTCAGAAAATTTAAGTATGCCGTTTTTGTGATCATTACTGTTTGAAGATGGTGATCATTACAGTTTTTGTATAAAAGCGGCCTAGCTGTTTAAGGCAGAATATAGAATCGACCTCACTGCACCCGATAACACCGATTACATTTGTGAGCAAACAACTTTAAAACGATATGATTTGGGTGTATTTTGAAAAAAAATTAAGCCAAAGCTGGATGGCATTAAGTAATCTCAAATTGTATCAAAAAAATTATCTTATTCAGTTTTTTTATTCTAGAGTATCTTATCAATTTTCCTTGAACATGAAACAAAATGAGACGGACATAATCTTTATTAGGGTGAGAATTTTTTTTTCCAAAAGTTTGTAGCTAATTCAACTCATGGCATTATAACCTGATTCTCTATTTTAATGGAAAGTTAAAATTTATCTTCAATGTTTTCTACAAAGTAAAATTAAGCTTTTTGTATGAAAAGTACAATATGTTTACAACTTTTTTTTCTTAACGTGTTCAATTACGCCTTTAAAACTACCTTCATAGAGGCTTGTAAACTGCGAGTAGTTTGGCTGTTTACGTAATTGGTCTGTGGGAGGGAAATGTCGAAGAATGCTGTTTTACACTTAATTTTTTTGTGAGTACGAAAAGTTAAGGAGTGTTGTTTTTTTACATTATTATTATGTGAGCACTGAATGTCGAAGAGTGCTGTTTTTCACGTAATTATTCTGTGAGCGTGGAATGTTAAACAGTGTTTTTTTCTAGTTACTATTATGTGAGCGAAGAATTTCATAAGGTGATTTTTTTAAGCAATTGAGGACTTTTTATTGAAATCACGAGATTTGCTTAAAACGTATTTTTTCAAGATGCGTTTTTTTGGGATTCGCGTCAAATCGCGTGAACCATCTTTGTTTTAAAAAACTACACCTTACGACTTAACCTTAAGTCAATTTAATTATGAATTTAGTTTTGTTGAGCACTAGTACCCAATTTAAATACATATACGAAAAAAATTGGTATTCCAAAACACGATATTTTATTTTGTTGGTCTTAGATATTTTTTAAGTCTTTTTTTAACGTTTTTAGTGACCTTTTTTCAGGTTATTGATGCGTCTTAACATTGCCTTTATTTATTTTTTTAACTTAACGCCATACCAGGCAAATATCGTGTTTTGAAAACATGATCTTCAATTGAACCTAGTTATGCAGATAGCAGCCAGTCCACAATTTTGAAAAAATGAGATATTAGTGCTATTGGGTGCAGTAAGGTCAGTTCTGGGTTCTGCTTAAAACAGCCAGGCCGCTTTCACACAAAAAACTGTAATAATCACCTTCTGAAAATAGGGTCGATCACAAAAACGGAATTTCTCAATTTGCAGAAAACACCTACAGCACTAGAAAAATCTTACAGTACTTTGAAAATCATAAAAACTGGTCAAGTACATAATGAGGAATTTTAGTGGTTTTTTTACATTTTTTTTTATTTTTATTTGTTAATAGACTGTTAAACTAAGTCAGAAACTTTTTTTTTTAATTTTTATATATCGTATTATCGGCGCTACGATTTTTCAAAGTTTTGCATTTCTGAAATAACTCCGCGTGTAACGTCAGAGGTTCATTTCCACTTATTCTCATTCAGTTCTTCCTAGAAAACATTTTTTGTATGAAGTTCTTCATTAGATTTGTGATTGAAATATAAACAAAAACTAATGGATTCATTGTTTATCATTTGTCAAAGTCAAAAACATTCCAACTGTTGGGTAAATTTGATTATTCACTATTTTCACAAAGGTGCCGTTATCTCAGTTTCACTTTTCTATGACTGGCGGCTTTCTGCATAACAACGTTTCATTAGCCTTTGAATGAAGAATTTCTTCGGTTGGTAATGTTTTTATGTTTTTAATCTGTAAGTGCAAAATGTCGAAGATTGCTGTTTTGCACGTAATTATTATGTGAGCGTCGAAAGTCTAAAGAGTACAATAATAAAATGGATATGAAATAAACAATGAAAAAAATGATTGAATTTAAAACATTCAGTAAGTAAGTATGAATAAATTAAATTCTCAGCTTTTTCTGTTGTACAAATAGTAGGTAGTGCAGTATTCCTATTCAAAAATGTACGCTCTTGTGGGATTTACATCGATCAATACTGTGATATTTATTTAGATCCGCGTCGCTCCTTACCATAATCTCTTTTTTTCCTTTATCTTTTCAGATCTTCCCTTCTCTCTGTGTGCGTCAGACGAAGAGTTCCATCGGATGAGAATCTTAACACAGATTACGCTCCAATACAGAGATATCCAAGGTAATTACTTGCACAATACTGATTAATATTTATAAACTTCGGAGAAACATTTTTTATTAAACATGTAAATTTCGATTTTTTTTTTAAAACTCATATATATTTACGTTTATTGGAACAGAGAGAAAATACGTTTTTGAGAGGAAAATATGGAAGCCTAGACATTTACATTTACCTGTAACTAATGAAATTATTTGTGTAAGATCTAATAACAAACTACCACAAATGTTAGAGACGCCCCTTCTTTACTTACATTCAAGTCAAGATTGAAACGTCACTATCTAAATATTCAAATTGTTCCTTTATCCTTCTTCTTTCTTTCCCATCCCCTCTCCTCTCTTCATAGTATAGGGTTAATTTTTTTTAATATATATTTATTTTTGTTAATCATTGCTTTTAATTTTTGTATAAAATTTTAAGATTCAATATGTCCATGTATTTATAATTTTCTCAAACTGAACGGTTTGGGTAGGTAGGAAGAAATTGCCCTAAGGCAATATGCCCGCCCTTATATGTATATTTATTGTATATGTATATAGAGTGTCAAATAAAATAAATAAATAACAAACGATATTTAAATTACAAAAACAAAAAACGTCATTCTATCTCGCCACTCCAATACATTCGAATGGCGTTTATAAATAATAAAATGACTTATCAATAAAAAAGGTCAAGATATTTCGATTGATGACCTAATTTTTGATTTTGTTGTTTTATATTACTATTCTTGATTTTACTAGCGTCAAATCCCGGAGCAGTAAGTAAGCCGCGGCGTTGGCAAAGCACAAACTAGAATGAATCAAGAAATCATTCAGAAAATGGACCTTTTCAATACGCGTCAGCATCTCTTGAACACGAAAATACCTGTTATAAAGATAACATTTCTAAAATAAATTACAACGTACTTCCTTCAAGAATTTTTATAAAAAAGTGAACTTTAAACACTTCGTGTGTTTATTTATTTTTCATTTATTAATGATTATTTTAATTAAGAATTACTGTAATGCCTAATGCCGCGCCGAGTAAAACATCTATATTTATTATTAAAATTGGTCAAAATAAATAAGTGGAAGTGTACCAAGTATTTTTTAAATTGATAACTTATATGGAGATATAAGTTATTACATCATTACAATGGAATTCCATCAAGAATTGTCAATAAATAATTTAATTGAAATTTATTATTTCGTTCATTCGTTATTCTTATTAATTTAGTTTTTATATTTTCAATCTTAAAATAGTACACAAATAAACATATTAAGTCAATACATGGCTTACCGAAGTATAAATTATTTCACAATTATCAAAACAGATATTTGCAGAAGTCTAGTGGTATCATTTTTTTCGGTATCTTATATAGCCATTAGAATTAATTTATCAATAAAAAAACTGACCAGAAAATTTTCCAACATTTAAAAAATTATTTAAAAATAAAAATATTCTTTAAATTTACAAAATATTATCTTGCTTATAAAAACTTACTCAAAGATTGGAAATCGTAATAGAAAAATATCAACAATATTTATTGTTGTAAGAAGTAATTTAGAATTCTTACATGTATGATTTGTGTATCTTTTGATTAAAAAAAATATTAACATCTTTCTTATTTGAGTAGGGTCACTCAAATACCCCTGTCATAGCTAGGGTTATTATTTAAAGGGCGAAAACCGCCAACTCAGCCACTAAAATTTATTTTGAATATTTCCAGATTTTTCCTAAAATAATTTTGCTAGATTTATTTTATTTATCTAAGAAGTTATAAGTTTTATTGCTCTGAAATTATGTACGGAATTTTAGAAAATAAATAAATAATGGCACATTAACGTTGGTTCCTAGATTACATTAATTTATTTATATGTGGACTAGATTTTTTCAAATCTGTTTTACAATATTCAACTACCTACATGTCCTACATTAAGAGAGCCTAAATCTTATGACAACACCTTTGTTTCAATAATACGGCTCTACAAGAAACTGGAGGGTAGATCTACTCTCTTCTATTCATGCATTAGATATAGATGTTGAGACCAAAATAAGGTCACGCGAGCTTTATTTTGCTGTTTTTTTTAAAAAAAACATTTTGTTTCACTTACTGTTTGTTTTATAATGTTTTATCGTTCATTTTGCTTTTATGAAATAAAAAGGAAATTTTTATTTGAAACATTTTTTCAATGCTTTCTTTTTAATTAAATGTTTAAATAATTTAATTCGTTTACTAGCAAAAAACAGTCGGCTGTCGCTCACTATTACATGCCGAAAAATTCGGCGACTACGAGTCTCATGTAACCGGCCCTACGGTTATTATTTCTTTAGCCCTACGGGCCTAAGTTGAATAGTTCATCTGGCTTCAGTTAAGTGGGATATCGGATGCGCTATAAAAATTATCCATAATAATTAAGAAATATTATTTAGGACTCTTTATTATTTAGACAAAACAAAAAAATATTTAAATTAATGGCATCCATAAATATTATATATTTTTGGAGTATTAAAATTTCGTCTGGAAATAGTGAAAAAATTATTTGAGCTATTATACTTCGAAAATACACGTTATTTATTTAAATAATAATAATTAAGGACTTATTAAATTATTTTGTAAACTTCTTTATTTTTTCAATTTAAAAAAAATAAAACGATGTTAGTCTACGAATAAAAAATTTATTGAAAATATAAATATTAGATTTACAGTAATTCTTTTTTTTCCCTCTATTAAATTGAATTATTATACTAAAAAAAGTGCGCTATTTAAGTTATCCAAATTACATATTTTTTAGACATATTTTTATTTTATATATTTAAAAAAAAAACCTTTTTATCACAGTATAAAAAAAATATAACAACTTTAATATACAGATAGGTACACACAAATTGAAAGTGTAAATATTACATTTAAGAGAATATATAAATATGACTTATTTGAATTTTGTCTCCAATATTCGGGAGAGATAATTTATTATTAGACTAAAAATAGACGTCAGACATCAAAGTATTGCACAGCTGCGCATCAAAAAGGTAAATAAAAACAGTAAAAAGGGTTAACTCATATAGATATGAGACTTTAACGACTTTAGAACTTTTCGACGTTGTTTTGCATTAACATAATATTTTCTTAACGGTGACAAAATACGAAGTAAGCAAACGCCCCGAATCAGCAAATAGAAAATATTGGATAAAATTATACAAAAATAGTCCTTCGGTTTTATTTGTGTAAAATAGGAACATCAGACTGATTATTTTATGTATCATGATTTAGACAAACACGGCAAGTGTTAAATTTAAAAAAAAAACAGTGCTTAGTCTTCCTCACAGATTATCCTACTGAACAAGACTCTTAAATCAGTTTTGTAAAAAAAAAACTTAATTTAAATAGATATTGTGAAATAAAAAGATAAAGTAAAAGTGATATAAAAGCACTTTTGTGAAAAGAGAGAAAAATCAAATCTATTCAACGGTTGGAATTTTTTTGACTTTAACAATTGATGAACAATAAAAACATATTTTTTTTATAAAACAAACAAAAAGCTAATCATGTATTTAACCAGTTTTAATGATTTTTAAAGAACCGTATGATTTTTCTAGTGCTGTTGGTTTTTTCTGAAAATTGAAAAATACAATTTTTGTAATCGACACCATTTTCAGAAGGTGATAATTACAGTTTTTTTTTGTATGAAAGCGGTCTGGCAGTTTATAACAGAACATATAATTGACATTACTGCACCCGATAACATTAATATCTTATTTTTTAAAAATTATTCAAAATTGGCTGCTTTCTGCATTACTACGTTCAAATGTGAATATCGCATTTTTCACACATCCGTCGGTGTTTTACAATCATGACGATGATACATAAAGGTACCAGTAGGTACAGAAACAATGATATAAAGAGTGAAAATGATAAATTATTATAAAAATAAAACTTTTTTATCAGCGTTACACAATTTTTATTCTTTAATAAGAATACTACTAGAGTTTCGGAAGAACATTCTACCTATATCGTCAGGTGATATAAAACTTATAAAATATTGTAATAATAATTTATAATGAAGTGTTACGAAGTGAATGCCGATTCAATTACCAATATTGTGAAAATGACATTTAAACTTAGTGTTGACCTTACCAGGTTCGAACCCGGAACCTAAAGCATGGTAGGCTAACACCTACAAAGCGGACTAGTCCTCATTCTATTAGTTTTTTTAAAAAGACTTTTACATAAAAGTAACAATTGAGTCAAAAACAAATTATTTTTAGATACAGAACTATATTTTTCATCCACTTAGACACGGAAAACATGTAAATAGATTTAACTTTAATATTGGAGAATGTAATGAGTTACCGCTATTTTTTCGTGAAAATTAATGCTTTATTTTAAAAACGTGTCATTGAAAATATTTCCTATCGCTTGCGACTACTTCCTCCCAACTTTCTGGCACCATACGAATACCTTCTCGAAAGAACTACTCATCTTTTGAGATTATCCACAAATCGAGCTACTTTTTGGCATCTTCATTAAAATAAAATTGCTGCTCCTCTAGTCCACAAGTCATCGTCCAGAGCAAGTGGTAATCGGAAGAAGCAATGTTTGTTAAATACAGTGAGTGGGGTAGGAATTCCCATTTTCTGATACGAACATTGAATGTTAAGGATCTGGGCGTTGAATTTGTGAGCACCCTGACATTTAATGAACACAAAAAGACAATCAGTGGTGCATTGAAGATGTTAGGACTTGTTCTGCGTACTGCCAGGGTTTTCGAAAATACCCGCGAACTGAGAACTTTTTAGAGCTTCTTGGCGTGAAGTAGACTCGAGAGTTGCTCGATTATTTAGGGGCCACATGAACTGAAGTACTTTCTTATCATAGAGAAAATACAATAAAAAGTTTCTTAGATATCTCTTTTAAAAAAAAAAAGAATAACCCGCTAAACCTCTGTTTTAAGGCTTGTCAGCAGGTGGGATAGAGGTAATGTGGAAGGAGGTAACAAAAAATATGCCACAACACACAGACCAATTGAGAAAAAAATATTTCTTGGATTTTTTTCTTGCAACTATTTAAGAGAGTGTGGGTATTATCCTTGGTTCTACCCGACCGAGTTTCTCTAGGGTATGCTTGGCTAGAACAGTATAAAGACTAGATGGAATGTGTATTTGACTACATATTTTTATAGATTGTTGATAATCCTGGGATTATGATGAGTATTGGTTTACATGTTCCTGATAATGACCTAAGACAGCGTCAGCATAGATTGTTTCATATTTTGAAATACAGGACCAACCTGCCGTTGGAAGGGCTATCGCTATGCTGAACAACATTACTCTGGATGTTGATCTGTTCCATGTATCCAAAGGGGTTTTCCGGAGCAGAATTCTCCTACTATTTTGACAAGAGTCTCTTTATGTATTTTTTGTCTTTTTATAACATGTACGTATGAAATTTAAATGTGTAGTGTTTGTATTGTTTAAAATAAATTTATTGAATTGAATTTAAGAATTCCCAAGCGTGTTTTGTTTGGCTTTGCTACATGTGGCTGAGCGTTGTTGTCGTGCAAAATTAGTTCTCCGGCTCTCCTTATATTACGGCCGTTTTTATTTCAATGCTCAATGGTTTTGCGATGGTTTTGTTGGATTTATAATGAAAACATCCACTCCATTCCCAAAACTGTTCATAAAAACTTATATCTTTCTTCAGTTTCTCATACCACTATCAATTTTTGAAAAACGAATTAAGCGAAAACTTAATATTTCTTTACAATCAAACCACAAAAATAACAAAACAAAGAAAGCTTTTATTGTACCCCTCACTGCAGTATTGTCGATTTGTGATCAATCAAATACACATGGTCAGCACAATCACCTTTTTCTAATTTCCCAGTATGACAGTTAAGAAATACAGGTGTTAGTTCCAAATTGAAATTTTGTTGGGTTTGTGCTTGTAAAACACGCTCTAATCATGGTGCAGGGCACAGATGATAATAATTATGATTAGGTGATCTTCCGACAGAACATGACCAACATAAAGTCAAGCCTGATGGTGAGCATTACGATGAAGTTAGCTGTTGTATTGCCCGATGTTAAAACGCTAAGATCACGCCATCTGTCGAGAAACCTCAAAAATGTATGTAAGTCCTGAAAAATTAATTATTTAAATACATTAATACATGTATAAATAAATGGCACCAAGGCTTATTACGGAAGTAAAAAGATATTCTCACATCTTCGAAATTAGCACTGGTTAAACCCAGAGAGAATAAAATACAAGCTTTGCTGGACTGCATTCAAATACCTTCATGAAATAGCTCCAAAATACCTATCGGACCTTTATATTAGGGAAAATATACGTCAAAGAAAATTTACTCTTTGGTCAGCATTTGATTCAGGCAGAGGAAAACTTCTCAAAATCCGGCGCTCCCCTAACACTAGATTTAGAGATTGTGTTTTTGCTGTTGTCAGCCCCTCTGCCTGGAACCAACTACCTTCAAACTTACAAATCATCGACAGTCCCAGTCAGTTGAGATTTCAACTAAAATTTCACTTATTTAAGTTATCATACCCTCAATTGTAAATCAAATATGTCACTTTAGCTTAGTTAGAATGTAAATTTAAGTTTACAATTTCAAAGCGCCCTTGAGGTGATTTTTCAAATAAATGGCGCTATATTAATCAACTAAATACAGTTATTATTATTATTATGTATATTACTACTGTTATTTTAGTTAATTTGATGATTTTAGTAATTTAGGACCTATGGTAAGTTTAACAATTGTTTGGCATTAACAAATTACAACGTGAATTGAGAATACCTCAATAAACGGAAGTTGAAAATCTAGGCATTTACAGAGCTTATGAACTGTCATTGTCTGGTTTAAGTATTTATTAACCAACTGGTTCAATAAAAAGTTAAAAAATTGGAAAATTATTTTCAGGCGTTGCCTAGTATGTGAAATAATTCAGTCAGATAAATCTCTTCACAACAATAAAAGTTTCAGCTTTTGAACTTCCTTAAAATCAATAAATGAAAGAATTAAAGAAATTTGGCTATTCAAACATAGGCTAAATGTTTAATGTTACACATTTGAAACGTTCCACCTAATTTACTAATACCGAAACATAATAAATATTGGGGTATAAAACTGTACGGTATGAGTGTCCTAAAGATATTGATTAGATTTATTCAGACCAGTGAGCATTGGCTGGGTTAAGGTTCTATAAGATATTGCGGTTAATAAACCGTGAACGCATGCAATCTTCTGTACCGCAGTCTGAGAGAATTTCGACACCATAAAAATATCTCAGCAGAAGCTAAAAAACCTATAAAACCCAAAGAACCAATTTCTTTGAATATTATGCCTTATGTGCATACAAATATGTTTATTCATAACAAATATACTTTAATTTAGTATACCCACATCGTAATCAACTGAAATACCTCAAAATTAGACGGCGCAGCATTAATTATTACACCCTCTAACATTTGTTCACCGCTTTTTATAGTCCCAACGCTGCACTATACCTTCGTGAAAATTTTAACGAATATTAGATCATGGCTAAGCTTTGCAATCACATTCTCAAAACACCATATTTTTGTTTTTAAGTATATTATTATACTATTCATGCGGCTCGTGGAATCACGAAGAATCATCTCTATCGACGGTTAAAGATGTTTCTAAGGCAACATTGTTTACATCACGTATGGAGAAACATTTTTATCACTTTTTTAAGCTCACCTTCCTTAAAGAGGAGGGCTAGTTTTATTTGATTCTATCCACAAAAAATAGTGTCGATATTTATTTATACAAAACTAAAAACAACTAAAACACAAAATCACAATACTTGCAGAAATATTTTTCTTTAATTAAATGAACAAAGGAAATAAAAAAAATGTCCAAATGTTTGAAGAAAAAAAGACTGGATTTCACACTTTGGGAGTCATAAACATTAACAAATCACAACAGGGATGGAGAATACCTTAAATAAGGGAATATGAAAGTCGAAGCATTTGGTGCAAGGGGGTGCAATCCAATTTTTTGTCTACAAACATTTGGAAAAACTCAAATATTGTAATAAAACTAACTGGTCTAAGAAGAAGTTTAAAAATTGTTTTCAGACGTTGCCTAGTATGTGAAATAATTCAGTCAGATGAATATCCTTACAACAATAAAGGTTTCAGCTCTTTAACTTTCCTAAAATCAACAAATGGAAGAATCAAAGAAATATGGCTATTCAAACATAGGCAAAATGTTTAAGGTTACGCAGTATGTAAAATGACCACTTAAACCAGCCAATGACAGGTCATACACCCTGTAAATGCCTCGACTTCCATATTCCCTTCTTTGAGGTATTCTCAACCCCTGTTGTAATTTGTTAATCTTAGTGACTCCCGAGGGGATGAAATCCAGTCTTTTGTTTACAAACATTTTGACAAACTTAAATATTGTAATTGTTTGGCAGTTAATTTTAGTTTTCGTGTGGGATCAAATATTCAAGGGAGAATATTTTTGTTTTATATTTTTTAACAATAATTAACTATCTCATTTAAAAAACTTTCAACTTTACCAAAGAGAAACTAAATATTTAATGAGTTGCGAAAATAGGTAAGCGAAATTTGTTGCAATTATTTTGCGGGAGATCTTGAGATAGTGAGAATTAATGTCTTACTCACGAGGCGAGGTAACGAACGTGTTTCCATTACGCACAAATAAATATTCCTGGCCTTTTAGACCTCTCCGATTCCCTTTTTCACCTCAAGCCTGGAGGAAGCAAGCTAACCTTGATTTATGTGAGGGAACTAAAAGTGCCTACTAAGCCGCTATCCGCGAACTAACTTCCTGGAACAAGCCGAGCCCCCAGAACTTTCTGCTCAAAAATCACCCAGCGCCTTGTAAGTCAAACAAACACAATAAATTTCAACTCTATATTAGCGAAAACTCCGTTCACACTTCCTGAGAGGCTGATTATGGTAGAAATATAGCGACGCTGTAAAGGCAAAGGATTTAAGCGCCATTTTCCAAAAAACCGCGTAAGCAGAAAATTTTTTGATCGGGTTATTCAACGTCAAATGCATGTTGTTAAACGTTTTGTTAACGGTTTATTCATGCTGAATTTACTTCAAAAATAAATAAATAAAACTTGTTCGGTTAAATATTGACGTTTGTATAAAACAACGTTTTGAGTTTGTATTACAATAGAGATGAAGAACACTTTAGAGAAGGAAATGTAGAAGTTTAGGCATCCACAGGGCTTATGACCTGTCATTAGCTGGCTTAAGTGGCCACTTTACACGTTGTGTAACATTCACCACTATTTCTTCGATTCTTGCATCTGTTTACTGTTGTGAAGTTAAAGAGCTGAAACCTTTATTATTGTGGGTGAGATAGAAGTTACTTTTCCAAAGTGTTCTTCGTCTCTGTTGTAATACATTTATATCAAACCTATAAATAGCTTTAGAGCAAAATTAAGTTTGAATAATTAAATTCTGGGCGCAAAAACGTAAACATAAGTTACTGAAACGTTTATTAATAATATTTTATTAGATTATTTTTTTAGATAAATAAAACACGGTTGAAAGGACTAAGGAAAATAATGGTCTCAAAACTGAAATATTTATCATTGTTATTGTGTGTTAATTAATTAGTTATTTATAAAATAAACAGGACTTCATAATTTGATAAATCACATGAAGTTGATAATAATGTTTTTTTAGTATATAATATGTACTTAAGCCGAGTCTTATGCAAATATTCTGAAACATTCAAAACCGTGAGAATCTTATCTTCAAGAAATTGTTGTTTAAAATAATTTTTTTAAAAATGTACCAGAATCCAAGGGAGTTACGTTCGAAGACTATTTAATTCCCGAGTCAATAAAGAATACCTATCTAGTTATTAAATTATAGCTCTATCCGAAACGTCGATAAATGACAACATTTCCGATAGTGAACTGTTTGACAGCCGCTATATGGTTTGGCTTCGCTATCGGGATTATTTATAAACGCGCATATCCTATATAGTACTTCCTTGCACTAGTAAAAACAAATTTTTAAAAAAGATAAATACTTAAGAAAATACATGACTTTCGGTAATAACATCAATCTAATAACTTTTAAATTATTGCGTGATAGGATCAAACATCTTAAAAAAGTTTTTCCAGATTCTTAAATTGCCTTTGTGGAAAAGTCCCTCGAAGACTCACCCAAAAATTACCGGTCATGTTTAAAGGCTAAATCCAAATCCAACTGTATTTCTAATAGTATTATTTTAGGTAATATGCGAGTAAGTATTAGTATTGACATTTGAAACGCGTTATCTGAATGTTTTTACTTCACTTTCCAATCGAAAAATCTCGGTAATCCCTCATCCACATCGTCTCACGTGAATATTTCAGATATTTGTTTCATCGTGGTTACTCCTGACTGTATGAAAAACCTACTATTGAAGCTAGATACATCAAAATCAGCTGGATCTGATCATCTTTCCGCAAGTTTTCTTATAAATTCTGCTCGTATTATATATGTACCTATCACTTTTTGGAAGTCCGTTTTTATAACATCAGTCCACAAGAAAGGGTCTAAAACCAATATTGCCAATTACGGACCGGTTTCTAAACTGTGTTCAGCGTTTAAAGTATTAGAAAGAATAATATATTACCAACTCTATTCCGTCATTAAAAACTCACTGAGTCCATCTCAAAACGGGTCTCTCAAAAGGACATCAAGTGTTTTCAATCTAATCTTACCTTACAATTACCTTACTGATTCAATGGACAGCGGTCATCAGGTAGACATTATTTACACCAATTACAGAAAATGCTTTGATCGATCACTAATTACTTTTGAATAAATAAACTAAAATCGGTATTAGAGGTGACCTCTTAAGATAGTTTTCATTTTATATAGACAACAGGTCACTAGCAATGGAGATTTATAATTTTATTTTTAGCTGGGTACGGATTCCCAGCGGGGTGCCTCAAGGGTCTCTTTTGGGACCTTTTTTTTTCTTTTTTTTAATAAATGTCATTGATGAATGTTTTTTCCTTACAATGTTTGTATTGTTTTGCCAACGACACAAAAATTAACCCTTTTAAGTGTCAAGTTGTTATATTTAGTCGCATACTTAAAAAAATACCGACGAACTATTTGTTTAAGGGTCAAAACCTCCAACGCTCTTTATTTGTAATGGATTGAGGTTTCCGCCATGATAGTAAATTACTTTTCGACACCCATGTTGATAGCATCATAAACAAAGCTTACGTGCCTTTGGCTTTGTAGTGCATAGTTCTACATCGTTCACTATAGCAAAGACGCCTACTGAATACCTTACCATTGTTAATTTTCTCATTTTTGGTCATCGGCTATCCAGGAAAGAACACTGTACGGGACCGCTAAATTGACTTTTAGGTAAAGATGTCAATGCAAACCCATCTCTTTCTCCGCACAGTACCTCAATATCCTAAGATGGTTCAGTGTTACGAGTAAGGGCCTTTTAGTCCCAGTTTGTTGGGCAGGCTGCTAATGACAGTAACTCATACAACCAAGGTATTAAATTTAATTTAAAAGGTTAAAATAGATTACCAGACTCCTTCCCTCCGTGAATGAAATAGCCGAATACAAGTAAGTCTATATAATCACGATTAACATATACATAACAGGAATTTTAATAAAAATGGATCAGGCAACAATCAAAATCGATAAACATATATAATACAGACAATTATGACGAAAATTTTACGACAATGGTCGTAACCGAGAACTCAGACAGAGATAATAACAATAATTATATTCATGTAAATCCGTAAATATTAATACACAACCAGCATATGATAAGTTTGAAAAGTTTAAAAGGCTAATTAATGGATATTTTTGCCCTTCAAGCAAATTGATACGGACACCGTATTTTGAACAGTGAATTTGATGTGCATATATTTTTTTAGAAATGTTTGAAAAGAACAATAATATGAACTACTAGACAATAAATGATAAAATCCAACGATATCATTTTGGATAATTTTGAACATTTTATGTTTTCAAAACGAGGTCTTCAATTTTTATAGATACTCTTAATATTTTTTTGAACCGAATATCTAAAAAACTAGATAAGTTTTTTTAAATAATCAAACAAATTTTTATTTTTCTCGTATTTTGTTGTGCAATAACTCTTTATTATCTTTCATAATAATTTAATTTGTGAACAAAACATATAGATTTGTTATGTTATTTATTCTAAACGCACTAGAAATGTAACTGCAACTTCATATTTAAAATACGAATGAACGCGACTCGTGCGTTCGTAACTGAACTAAAATGATTTTCGAAAAAATGGCTAGAAACACTACTTATTTACTTAATCCGTATCTGCTCCTTGGCGGAGCATTATTGAAGTATCCACAAAATCTCCCCAGGCCTCTATTTTTGCGGCCAACCCCCATGTGTTATCCTAATAGGAAATATCACATACTACAAATACCGCTAAACACATGTGGAATGGGTTATGAAAAGTTTATTGTATTTTCAAAATCATTATGGATATTTTAGAAAAATGTTTTCATTGATATTTTTAAAAATTAAATTGTCAAACAATACGTCTACATAAAAACGCGACATGTTTGGCTTTGACAAGTGCGACGTCAAGATTCGTGACAATATTCTGTTTAAATTTAAACAGGTACAAACAAAGTTCAAAATTTAACAAAATCATGACGTACTCGTATATAGCCAATGCAATGGACCATTTTCGTGGAAATTTTAAATTTTAAATTTTAAAATATACTTTAAGCTTTTAATAGTATTTCATAGACCCTTATTTATTAAAAATTGACAAAAAATAGAACTGTGATATTTCCCTATCCAAAAACGCGTCCCGTAGTTCAGTCGTGAGCAGCTGACGAATTGTCTCCGTAGAAGTCCAAGACCGTGAGAAACTAATGCACTGTAAAGTAGGCAAGCGTGGTTAAGACTCTCAGGAGGCATTTGTAATATATGGCCTAGCCAACCGTATCGCCTCCGTTCTCACCGGAGGTTGCTGTATCCGATGTTTCATTTCTGCAATCCTTACAAAATCATACCTCAGGCACCTATTCTGAAAACCTTATAGTTTGCTGTTTTTGGGCCCTAGTGAGGTGCCAAGATTCGCATCCGTAGAGGAAAATACGTACTATGCAGGCTTTGTAAAGACAACATATAGTTTTCAACTTCTGATATCCAGTTAACTTTCATACTGTTGAATGAGGCACCCGCTAATCCTAGCCGCAGTACAGCTTTTTTTGAAAGCCGCCAGTTTTCGTTACTTTCAATGAATTGGCCGGACAAAGCCAAGGGGTGTCGGGCATCTAGGCAGGAAACGTTACGCATAACATTATTTTTTCCAACACTTACGAGTTTTTTCAAACCAATTCTTGCGGAGTACCAGAAACATTAAGTTTGTGTTAATCATAAAAACACAGATATATTTATTTCAAACACCAAAATGTATTTCAAATAAACACCCATTATCTAGATTCCAGAATAATATTTACTTTATTTGTACTACATATATTGTATAACTGTTCATTTTGTAAAACGAAGTTTCGTTCAGTCAAGTTAAATTGTTTGAAAACAAGTTCGCAATTTAACGCGAAATCCACAAATCACGAAACGATAATTATACTTCGCAACATAGTTCACACGAAGTATTCCGAGGTTCAATTACTTCGGAAAATGTACAAAGTCATCGCAAACCTTCTGCATTTGCTAAGTAATAATATTTTGTACTTTTTTTAAGCATTACTGTTTTTATTTCTTGGCAATTTAACCAAGATTAAACTTTTTGCAAAATGTTCTGTTGACGCCATTTTGATTCTAGATTTATATTTTTTGAAAATCCTCTTTAATTTTTTCATCGTTCTGCCTTTTGATTTTCAAAGGTAATCTGTGTTTTTAACAGAATTTTATATTTTGCAAATCAATGTGTGAACGATAGCGACATAAGCTCGTGTATTTAAAATGTGTTTTACAAAACTATTTTATGTCAATTAATCGTAGTTACGCAGAAAGCGGCCAGTTATAGAAAAGTGATACTGAGATAATAGCAAAATTGTAAAAAGGGTGAATAATTTAATATACCCACAGTTGGAACGTGTTTTTTTATCACGATAAATAATGCATGCATTCTTTTATTTTGTATACAAAAAAAATTAAGATGTGCATTTTGAAGAAAACCGCCAGCCCTAGTAAAACTCGTGTGTGTTATGTTATTATGTATTGATCATATTATTTTATATATATTTTATATTCGAAGCACTAACTTTGTGGTTATTCATTATAATAAAATAAATAAACCAATTTTTTTTTTAAGACGATTTTTTTTTTCATTGACCGTTTTCAAAGCAAAGAACTTTTTTCGTCAAGGTTTACGTAACTTAATTTAAAATTTATTACGTTAAACTTGGCGAAGAAGCTTGTTTTCTTTGAAACCGGTCAGTGGAAAAAAAAATAGTTGTTTAAATCATTTTTTTTTATTATAATGAATAACCACGAAGTTAGTGCTTTAAGTATAAAATTTATAAATCAAATTACTTTGTTAAAAACAAAGTAATTTTTTATTTTTTTTACCGACCGGTTTCAAAGCTATACTAGCTTAATATAAAAAAAAACTTCACTAATGAAATCTGTCTTTTTTTTCATCCATGTTTACCAAATACAACATGTGGAGCTAATAAATCTAGTATTTTGTTTGTTATTCAAATTTTTCATGTTTAAAATAAAATATCAAAATTAGGCAAATTGGAAATCTAAGAAAAAAAAGCAATATATTATTAAAAAAAACAATGACGAATAACCTTATAAACTATTTTCCTTTAGTCCAATCCTGTCTGGCATAGAAGCTTACATTACGCTTCCCATTCTTACAAGACAAAAATACTTGATTTATTAGCTCCACATGTAGTATTTAATAAATATAGATGGAATTCATTAGTTACGTATACCATAATAAAGAAGCTTGTATAGCTTTGGAACCGGTCTGTAGAAAAAATATTAAAAAAGTGGTTATAAAAAAAGGTGTTTTATTATTTTATGTTTATTTTAAAAGTCACGTATTATTTTCTTATCACTTCTTTAAAAAAAATTATTTTGTGTTTTAAAGAAATTTCAAAAAGTAATACAAAACCAAAAAAAAAATTCAATCTAAAATATGCATTTTACAGGAAACAACCATATCTAATATTGAATAAAAACTCAGAATTTAATAAGATGACATTCATTTTCATGATATTTTGACACCGTGGAATTTTTGGGTGATTGTAACAATTTTTTGTATGAAAGCGGCATGTCCGTTTTAAACAGAACATAACATCGTCTTTCCTTAGGTTGATAATACCAAAATAATTTTTTTTCGAAATTGTGGACTGGCTGCTTTCTGCATAACAACTTTCAATTTAAAAAACGTTTTTACAAACAATTTTTAATATTGCTACTATCTTTAGAGCTAATTATATCAAAAGTTAGTCGGTTAAAAAAGTTTAAAGTTCAATGACTGTTCCGTTTCCGTCAAAATGGACGCAATGTGTCAATCCATTTATTTACTCATTGGGACAAAAACGCAATATTTTTATTAATTTAGATTTTTCAGAGCAACTAGTGCTTATAAAAAGTTTGCAAAAATAATTTTTGATCCCCAATTTGAGAATTCCACGCAAAACGGGACAAAACATTTAAAATCATTATCAATTTTATTCATTTCTATCAAATTTTCCAAAGGAATATTTTGATAAGAAATATTGATCTAATATCGGGTTTAAGAAAATCCCTTTTTTAGTTTATGACAAGACCAATCCCCAATGTAAAAATATCGTGAACCTCATTTAATGCAAAATATGAATTTTGAAATTTAAGAATACTTTGTTAACTTTCGACATATTTAATGACTTTAAAACGTGAAATGTAATGTACATGTATTTTCTACTTTTAATGTTTATGAAACGAAATTCCGATTCCGGAAATCTAAAAAAACGTATGAATTTTATTAGAGTTGAATGACGATGTTAAATGAATGAGTAAAGTTGCAATTAAATTAATATACAATAATTGTTTCTAGTGCAACTGCCCTTCTTAATTGAATTCTTACTCATTGATGTCTTACGCATTTTTACATTTTCTCTATTACGCTAATGTTTTAATTAATACCTCGAGCTTCGAACTCTTTGATACGCTTCAACTATTTTAAAATACCTGGCATCAGGTATAATATTAAGTTTCCAGACCCACATGTTTGATTATTGTAGACATCTGAAATTACTCAGAATAAGACATTTTTAATAACAAAGTGTTATTAAAATAATTTATTTGGTTTTTTTAATTTTAAGAAGATTATTTTTAACAGCGTTTAAAATTAGATTTTTTCGAGACGTTTAATTTTTAAAGCAACAACCTTTTATAACAACCTTTTATTAGAAATGTTTAGTAATTAAAATATCATTCAACCCAATAACTTTTACCTAAACCTTATTATTTTTTTGAAAAATAGTATTCTGGTCCAGAAACACTAATCACATGTTAGCAAATGAACGGTATTTACTTGCAATTTGGTGCTAGCTTTTGTAAGATAGTGTTCCCAAACCGGTTTGCATATCAAATTTAATTTAGCAGTTTTTTACAAACTAAATATTCATAATTTTTGAATAATTGATTTTTTAAACTGAAAATCGTTGTTACCAGATATCCACCACCTACTCCACCGCCTGACGAGCTATACCAGTACGATGAAGATCTCGAATGTTCCTACTTCAGAAGAAGACCCAAGTCAGTTTGCAGCCAGCCGGACCCAAAAAGGTACACCTGGATGCCGGAAGATGAAGACTCTACGAGAATGGAGAGACCAAGGTATTGTGTTATATTTTGCTTTATTAAAATGGATTTTATTTAGAAAAATCATACTGTTAAGACCAGACCATAAGCATTTTAACCTGGATTTTGGTTAACTCTTGGTTTCTACAAAAGTTCTGAAGGGTTTCTTTGCATTTATATACATAATTCTGAGACAAAATTAAACAAATTTATCGATGAAACAATAATATTCACAGCTGTAACCAACACAACTCTTCCATAGTTTAAGAGATGCAAAAAATGTTTTTTATGTGTAACTAGTATTAGTTTTAGGGTCCCTTGAAAAATATTATACGGGTTCCAAAGGCTGAAAAAGGTTGATCATCCCCGACGTGATAAGCTTTTAGAGAATTTTACAGAGATCGACAGATATCTCGATATCAGATATGAAGAAACTTTTCAGTAGGAGAAATAAGTATTTCCAGGGATAAAGATTGATTTCACAAATAAATAAAAAACAACGCATACAAAAATGAACAAATTATGTTTATTATGTTCAAATAAAAACTTTACATGAATACGCACAAGATGTAAATCGGTTATTAAACGAGCTAATAACGAATCGTTAGCCTTGTTAATGCTTAGGCATCAATATCACCTCTTGAAAAAGGTGTTCCAACTCCGTTAAAATATCAGTGTTAATTGATTTAGTCAAAGGATTCAAGATTTTTTTTCAACATCTTTATTTACCTGCGTATTACGTTTTTTTTTTTCATCTCTTCAATGCTTCGTCCCTAAGTGAGATTTAATTATCTCTACAAGGGCTTTTTATAGACTTATGTTTTTGCTTCTTGAGGTCACTTCCCTTTACCCTACTTCAGTTCTCTTCCACAAAATCTATCCAACGTCTCCCTGGTCTGACCCTGAGCTGCATCTATTGGCGTTTTCACTCAATTAGATCTTTTGGTGTACTATCGTCGGCGATTCTTTCTATCGTAGCGCCGGTTATTTATATTCTACTTGCAAATTACATAGAAAAACGCTAAATTATTTCAAGATTGCAATTCTTTTAATTTATGTTAGTCCCATTTTTGAGCGTTCATTCAATAATGTTTTAAATGTCTAAACTTAATTCGTGTTATTAAAACAATTTATTTAGCATAACATAATTAAAAACAAATGGTAGGTTAAGTAAGCAATTGCGTTCTTGTAATTGACTTAAATATTTTAATATTGTACCCAATACTGGTTTAAAATGGAAATTATCTGATGTAAGAGCAAAGTTTGAACCTCGGACTCCTTAACCGTTAGTCTGCTACACTGTCATGAGAACAAAACCCGTTTTTACTTTTAATATTATATTATTTGTGTTCAACATAAACCCTTCAATTTAGCAATGTATTATTCTTCTTAATCAAAAATACGGATATAATGTGACTTAAAATTATTGCAATCATTAAAAAGTTTTCCAATCAGAATGAAAAAAAAAACGGTTTGCATAACCAAAGTTATATAACTGAATTAGTTCACACTAATTAATTTTCACTCCATTAGTATGAAGTCTGAGTCATTAAAAAAGATCGGATTATTTCAATAATTTTTTCAGTTTCACGATTTCATAATTACTATCAATTATTTTATCTAAGTAATGTTTACATTTTTTCAATCGTAAAATAAGAAGCCGTTCCTTATAAAAAGCAATGTATAAAAAGTATTTCCTATCTGGGAAATTTATTCGTTACTATATTTTTTATCCAATTTAAATAAATTGTAACCGAATATTGCTTGGCACTAGAAATATTATATTGAGACTTATGACCTGAAATATTATATTGGAACCAATAACCGGGTGATTGAAACCTCTCCCTGGCCAAAATAATGTACAAATTAAATGTCAACCTTTTAATAACTATAAGTTAAACGAAATAAAAACACAAATCAACAATATTTTTAGTTTGTCCAAATTTTCGTAGACAAGGTCTGGATTCAACTCCCTGGGGAGCTGTTTATATTAACATAGTACAACAGGAATGAACAACACTGAAGAAAAGATAATATAGAAGTGTAGGCATCTACAGGGCTTATGACCTGATAGGAAGTACTTCACAAACATCAACAAATGAAAGAATTAAAGGAATATAGATGTGTGAATATGGGCAGAATGGTGAATGTTACACAGTATATAAAGTGGCCACTTAAACCAGCCATTGACAGGTCATAAGCCCTGTAGATGCCTAGGCTTCTATATTATCTTATCTTAAATGTTGTTCATCTCTGTTGTAATATGTTTTAAAAAAACACAAATAATTACATTTTCGATTCATATAATGGATACGTTTCATATACTCATTGATTTGCAGCTGTAAGAATAGCGCAAGTCCAAAACGGTTTTTTTTTCTAATATTGTTTTTTATTTGTCATACATATACCATTATTAATTATATTAACTAAATAAAATATTTTTATTTTTAATCTATTCATATTCTATTATTAGTGATAGTATTTTTAACGTATTTTGGGTTGCTAGAGGTTGTCTCAGTCTTTTTTTTAGTTTTGTCCGATAGTTTACTGTATTTTTACAATCCTTGGTTTTTTAGTCTCGACTGTCCTTGTCTCGTTTAAGAATGTTGTATTATTGTTCTGATATTCTCGTATTGTGTCCATGTTAACTGCATTTTTTCTCTTCAAATTTTAGTTGTTTGTCGACTCTAACATCAGTGGTTAATTTATAAATAAATTTGACAAATTCAAGTCAAAAAAGTTTGGTTATTTCTAATTGTTTAAGGGTTCTTTAGTTGCTGCTAGATAAAAGATGTCAGATAGTAACTTTAAAATTTTATTTTGCTTTCTTTGTAGTCTGTTTATGTCATTTTGGTTTAAATTTTTGTACAACAAAAATTTCACATTTTACAAAGGCTTCATATATATATTTTTTTTAATTAAAAAAAAAGACTCGATAATGTTACTATTTCTCTAATTAAATTTTTGATATGAATTGTCAATGCCAATTATATGTCTATTGTTAATCCTAAGTATTTAACATGATCGATTTCAATTAATCATGTAAGCATATATTTTATGTCATTTTTTTCTGTAATCAAAATGGATATTCCTTTTTTTTAAAAAGTGTTTTTCGATTAAGTCAAGATAGTAAGATTTTTGATTATGTCGTTGTTTGTTTAAACGCCAGTTTAACTAGCAATTTATCAATACTCGTTTCGGAACCGGTGTAGTCTGAAAACTAGGGAATTCACAAATAATTATGTCTTCTAGACACCACAACAAAGGCAGACTGCAATCTTGCTCACCTATTTGGTACTTGGATCTCTCTTGTTAAGTTAGTGACGTCCAATGTGCCATTCGCTATTTAATAGGGTTTGAAAGTGGTTGGGTCTTCCAACTCGCTATGAAAGAAATAATGATCTGTTAGTCTATGGTGACGCAACATCGTTATTGTGTTTACAAATCCAAAACCTAACTACAAAACCCTAACGAAAAGTAAACCAAACTAACCATAGTATATCAATTTAATTATAGAAATTTAAAGAATTATTTTCAAATGAATCCTTTTTGACACCCAACCTCACCTTAGAGTCTACTCATTTTCATATTTCATTGCTAATTGTTACTATATTTCATATTTTTTTAGTTTACTTTCTTAATTTTTGGGATGAAAAGTAAGTAGCCTATTACACTTCCCATCTCTGAGACATAAATGACACATAAATAAACAAGCACCCTTTTGCATTTACATATTTGTAATAATATAAATAGTGACCGACAGAAGTTTTGGTTTCGGATTTGGCCAGTTTTGGCCGATAAAATTAATTTCAGCCGCGGTTTCAGTTTCAGACAAAAAATATTCAAAACATCGGCTCAGCCGAAACCTGCGATCTGAATGTGCCGGACTTCGTTTGGCTATACTCAAGTGTAAAATGAACACAATTAGTTATGCAAGATTGATGTCTTTTCAAATAACACTTTATTGTTTTTCCAACGAATAACATAAAAAATAAAAACTAGACTTATTTTGTGTTTCTTTTACTATGGTTAGTAGATCTAAGATTTTTCATATTAATTGAGTAATTCCTTTATCTGTAATAAGTTATAGTTACTATAGCGTATTTTGAAGAACTGTTACATATGAATTATATGTATATTATAACAACGAACCAAAAAGCGCTAATAATAAACAAATTAACTCATTAAATTTGTGCCTTTTATTCGTTGCGTAGTTTATTTCACACTAATTTAATTGAGCTTGTAAGGTTTAACAACAAAACGCCTGATTTGAGGTGACTTTTAATTATTTGAAACAAGTTTAGGTTTTGGACACTTAATTTTATTTTTAATTTTTATTTACTGTAATAATCAATGATTGTTTGTATTTTAAGCCTTTTTTTGTTTAAAAAATCGGTTTTATTGAACTAAAACTAAAAATGTATTATTGAATCATTACTGAGGCTATGCATTTGCATTCCAGACCAATCAGAATTGAAGATGATTTCGACGGTCGAGGGCGTCCATCTTCCCGGCAATCTGTCATGAGTGGTGGCTCCGGTATGCAGTATATGAGCTACAGTAGCGAGTTCCTGAATTCATCTACTCCTCAGCACAGGTAATTTGATGTTATCTGAATCACTTAGAAACGCATCGCATAAGTAAATGTATGGATAGATCAGTGATGGGTAACATGGAAAACAAAAATGAATACATTGGTTAAGCGAATAAGAAAGTGTATATATATATATATATATATATATATATATATATATTAATGAGACTTTAAATTAATCCTTCAAATTGAACAATTGAAAACATTGTATTATTCCACTGTACAATCCTTATTTCAATATGGTATTATTGGTTAGGGAGGTTTCTACACAAGTATTATAAACTTTGTAAAAATTGTACAAAGATCAATAATTAAAGTGATTTTTAAAAGACCATTAACATTCCCAACAAAATAACTATTTTATAAATTTAATATTCCATCAATTGTCAAAATACATTTATAAAAAATCTATTTTATAAATATATAAAGAGAATTTAAACAATATTTGTACATGAAGTTATTCACGTAGACATCAATATAACTTTAAAATACCAAAAACATGATACTTAACATTTTGAAAACAGTAACAAATAACAGGGAATATTTTTTTTAACAATTTGCCTGATGAAATAAAAATTATCAAAATCTTTACAAAATTTAAGCTAAACGTATAAATGTTTGTCTATCAACCTCCTTAATTAAATGTTGCTTCTAAACAAAAGTCAGATTTGAGTTTTTATTTTTAAATTAAGGATGAATGTATTTTTAAATATTTTTAAAATCCAATATACTTGAAGTTCTTTTGTTAAGCAACTTAAATATCTTATTTTATCATTTTCTTCACCATGTTATAGTTTGTATGTGGGTGTATGTTCGTATAAGTGAGTGTGCGTGTGCGCGTATGTGTGTGTATAATTATACATGCATGCGCACGCATGCGCATTTGCATGCAAATGTATATTGACTTATTTACAAAAAAAAACAATCATACTTCCTTTTATTTTTCGAAATATATGTGTATCTTGTGCTTAAATTATTAATGTTATAATCTCACAGCTATTGCAAGAGGTTGCCTTTTTTTGGTGTGGTATTTCGTTTTATTTTTTTGTTTCTAAAGTTTTTCTTTTTAATGTATTTATTTTTGTTAAAATAAAATAAATTTAAAATTAAAAAAAAAAATGTAACCATGGGGAAGTTTTGATTAGAATTGCACTTGAAAAAACCTCCACTACCCAGTTCAGTGCAGTCGTATATATTCGAGCGAAGAAAGCACATCGCTTATTTTTATCGCACCGGCGACGATCGTGCGTAAACGATAGATGTCACGTGTCGCCCAAAATGTAATGACATGTCACCTCTGACACGCCCGTCATACTTTACACTGGTTTTGACCGTAATAGTTAGCGCAAAGTCACAGAATGTTTGTTTGTATGTAACGAAACGAGAACGAAATACGATTTTGATTGTGTTAACCTTTGATTTCTGAACATAGACTAAGTAGAGTTTTTAAACTTTTTATTTTCCAATTATGTTATTTACATCTTTTTTTCTATGGTTTTTTTTCAAACTTCATAAAAAAAACAATCGTTTAAATTTGTACCGATAGGGATTTTGCAATATACAAAAGTTGCTATTTTTTCAATACAATATATTTACAAAAATAAATGAACAACCATCATTTTGATCATAACAAAAATAATGTAAATTTAAGAACTTACATACATGCCATCATAATTATTATATTGGAGTTTGTAAAAAGTTAGTAATTTTGCATGGGTAACAAGGCAAAACTGATCCCTGGGAGTATTTTGTTTTTAAACCAATTACTTTTAAATAATCTAAACCACCCCAAAACATCAAAATATGTACCGGCCACCGAATAATTAACGACAGTGATTAGTTACATGAAATGCATTCTCATATAAGAGATATACGAGTAATTTTATACTAGGAAAATTTTGTACCGTCAGAGAGTAAAGGGTTGAAGTGAAATAGATACACACATCTTTGGAATATGAGTGAACTTACGAAACGAAGATACGACATGCTAAGGGGTAAGGATTCCGATTACGGTGGGAAGTTAGCAGACTTCAAATTAAAATTAATTTTCATTAGACCAAAATAATTAAAAATAAATCAAAATGTTTATGGCGAAAAATTGCGACCACACATCAGGCCAGGAAAGTAGGAGCAATGGTTAGATGCATAGAATTAAGAATAGTCCAAAAGGAATGTAGAATCATATTTGAATACATCGGACTGTGTCCAAAAATCCCTCCACTATGCCCCGTTTTTGTGGCGCGCATTCATGATGTAACCGCGTAATGTTGCACAATGGGAAAAAATATAATCATAACACAAGAGTAATCATAAAAAAAAAAAAGCAATCTGTTAATTTCTCTAAAATTTTATTGTGCACGTGTAAATATTGATTGACACAACAGAGTAGATAAGTAAAGGGTTATTTTATAGAAGTAATTAAATTACTGAACTTTGAACTTAAAATATAAAACAAATTTTATTTTACGTAAAACGGATATTTTTATATCATGTTAAAAAATATTCGATGTTTTAAAGATAATGTGGGTCGAATGTCCGCCACAAAGTTGTTTAATCCGAGGCCCGATTTTTATTAGTTATATCATTAGATGAGCAAAGTATGGTTAAAAAAGTTACTACCTTGGCAACACTAAAGAAATGTTTATTTTGTTTCTTCGACAATCTGACAGATGGAAAAAATATTTAATTTTTAAGTAATGTATTTGCTACTTAAACATTAATTTGCTAATTACACATAAAATGTGATCCCATCCTGTTTCTTTATGATTGTAGTAGTATTTCCACACTTTAAAAGGACACAACACGGCATAGTTAAATTCTAATCAGGAGTTGCGTACTGAGCGACGTCTACAAAGAAACTCATGGATCAAAACGTAAAACTACTCATTTATAAGTAGTTTAGTCGTCTTCTGTTTGATGCTCGTATGTGGTTTCTGGACTATTCCTAATTATATGGTTCGATGTTTTAGAAGCATAATTCTCTCTCTGTAATAGTAAGAGTATTTGCCTCTTAAACATAGTTTGACTGGTGTGAAAGATGTCGTTGGTCTTAGAAGCTGGAAGGTAAAACAGTTTGTTTTGACGCTGTTGAATCGATCAGTTGTTTTTAATTGCCTATTAATATTCGCACCTGATTTTTAAAAATGGAGGAAGAGTGGAATATTTCATGGTATGCCTTCAAAACAAATATTTCATATGTGACGTTAAAAAAACAAACTTGCCCATCTCTCATAATTTGACTGCTTATATCGTTTTACATAATAATATTTCGTTTGAACATAATCCTTTATTTCCTATCCTTTAGTTCTGCTAAAAAACCCAATTTAAAGCAACATAAAGTCATACTTATGATAATATGGATCGACCACAGATAAAAAAGACAATTTACTCAGTTTTAATTACAATAGCCACGTTTTTTTTTTAGCGTCACATATCTTAGCTGCTGAGAATCAAACCTGAGACCTCAAGAATGGTAGGCAAACTGACAAAACTACCTCACTACAAAGCGTACATCGTAAGCGGACATCTTTTTGTACCGATTAAAAAATAAACCATGCGAAAAATACCGCAAAAGTGTTACGTTGTTCTATAACATGACTGCTAGCTTACATATTTTTTCTGAGGATGCAAGTAAATATATCAAAGCCAAGACAATGGAAAAAGTCGAACAATCCAATTCGATTTAATGTTCTGTAGCTTTACAATGGTGACAGAAAACTATGTAACTTTCTTTCTCCTAAGAACAAAAACTTCTGAAACAAAGAAACTCTTTTTTTATTTTCTCTGGTCAAGATTTTCTCTTTTATTTTTCACGTTGTAGAACATAGAAATTGATTTTACTTGAGGTCAGTCTTCAGAAAGAAAATACATTTATCATTTAAACACTTGGCTTGTTATCAATTATAAGCTTTATTTTCTGCCTTCGTGAAAAAATACCAATAGATATTTTATAAAATCAAAATATATTTTTAAGTAATATATCAAATATGTATTTGCCAACTAAAATCAGCGGTTAGTCAAAAACAATATTAGAAGTAGTTAAGAGTATAAAAATTAGGTATAGGATACTCGTATGTTTAAGATGTCTTTAATGGACTTGATAAAACCGTTGTATTGACCAATAAATATGTCGATATCACTGAATACAGGCTACCTTCAATTTTTATTGTATCGTAGTTAACGTATATTCAACGTTTCAGCTACCATTACTCATAGTTTGCCCTAAAGATGGCTCCTGCACCGGTAGCCAAAAAGGATAAAAAAAGGTACAAATTGAAAACACGGACCGTAAAAATCTACGCACCCATCGGTATAAAATAGACAATTTGTGGAATATGAATTAGATTACTATTTAATATAAATTATGTTCATATCCAACACGAGCGTCGTGATGTAATGGTCAGCGCGTTTGCCTACCATGCAAGAGGTCTCGGGTTTGATTCCCCATATGGTTGACATGAAATATTTATTTGAAAATGTTTTTTTCACACTAGAATATTTCATAGTCCCTGGAGTAGTACCTGAAGCGTAAGACTGATCATTTTACCTTCATGTAACACAAATGATCAAGATACACTGCGATTGGTGTTCCAATGCAGTGCCTTATGCCCCATTAGGTGTGGAAAGGATTTTTTTTATTTTAAATTGTGTCATTTTATGGATAAGCATGACTTTTTATACATAAAAATGTACCATAGATTTTAAATTTTCGTATTTATTGAGTAAGTCACCCGCTCAAAAATAATTGCTTAACTTCAGAGCCTTTGTCGGAAATTCTCTATTGTTGAAAACATTTTTCTTCCTTTTAAAAGAGTACCAAAGTAGCTCCTTGCACAACGCCTTTATCGATTTTCAGGTTTCAATAAGTGACGTACTATGTCCCTAGTAATTATTGACTTGAAAATGTTGGAAGATTTGTTTTGCATGATAATTACCCCCGCTGTAAATCAAAACCGGAAAGTTGAGCCTGTGATTTGCGCTCAAAGTTACATTATCAGATTCTGTTAGATCTTAGAATGAGAGGTAATTAAAACTTTTTTCAATCAAACGTCAATTGCGTTTACTCAAAAGCACGTGCAAAGCCTGGCAAGTAATTTAGATTAAAATATTTAAAACAATTAATGTGGTAATAAATATTATTTTTATTTGAGTGCCGATAAAAACATTGTAACTATTTAAGAGTTTTTTTTGAGGTTTCATTTTTATTTAATTCGTTTATTTATTTATTTAAAGAAAACAACAAACGTAAAAATAAACCACTGTTTACAAATAAACCAAAATTATAGGGTAGTTATTTTTGTTTTTTATATATTGCTTAATACAATGCCATAAAAAGCAATCATTTGTAGGGCCACTCCGAACTACTCCACTTTAAAAAAGTATAATCGGCAATAATAATGAAATTAAAATAAAATATCTAAATAAAAATAAATAAATTTAAGTCACATAAAATCTTATTGCCTACGGATTTACGCCGAGTAACCCAAGGACCTGTATTACAATGGGAAGTAAACATTTATTTTCAACTTTATCTACAAAATAAAATTGAGTAATTGAAAAATACAATACGTATGTAATTTTAGACGTGTTTTATTACAGGTTGCCGACGAAGATACTTTAAATTTTCGTACAAATATACACATTTTCATACATAAAAATTTAATTGAATTTAAAACGTCTTGATATGAACCAATGAAGATAGCATTAATAAACGCGGCCTTAATTGATTTATTTTAAAACAAGAGAAAATAATAAAAAAGTTTTTGATTTCCATGAAAGAGTAAATTCTGCACAAAATCAAACATGCAAACCATAATACCGTTTCTCCCGAAGGGGTAGGCAGAGAGGATAAAACGCCATATCACTTTGTCATTGTATACAGACCTAGCTTCCACTATGTTTGTCTAAACTCATGCATCTTATTCACGCGCAAGAATATTTACAACTATTTAAATAAATATTCTATTTCATTCTAACTAAAAATATTTAGGTATTTCTTAATTTAAGAGTTTTATTCTATTTTTACGAAAATCGGACTGCTTTCACAAAACTAAAGACGGATTGAGACATAAGTTTTTAATCAAGAAAAAAAAAATCAATTCAATTACTTCAAAAAAATGCAAAAGATTTTTTTTTTTTGTTAAATTCGCAGATTGGATTATATTTACTTAGAGGCGTGTTATACAAAACAAAATTTGAAACAATTTGATAAATATGATTTCACATTACAAACAAAGTTGAAAAAAATAAGGAAAACATTTTAAGCCTCACCAGAAATCTTTTCGACTAAGAAATATTTTTTAAAGGTGTAGGTTCCGTCCAAAATCCATTTACTTGATTTACGGAGGCAAAAAGCTTTTTATGTAACATGCAAATGATTCTAAAGCCTTAATTCTACTCCGACCTTTGAATTTATGGTCGGAATCAGAGAACAAGTACTGTTTTAATTAGATATCGCAGATAATATATTAAAAGTAATTTTGCATAACTTTTTGTCTGTGTCCGAGCGGCTGAAAAATACAGTTCTTTCGTAGGTTTAACCAGAATTCTGAACGAGTGTTTTTGGCTAAATAACTACAAATAAAATTTTTGAATAAGAAAATCCCGCCTTATACTGCAGTGAGTGGCGTTTTCACCTACCACGCTTAAGGTAACAATAATTTCTGAGGGAGTGAAGAGTTAATATGACGAGGGAGGAAGTACTACAGAAATGATCCTGTGAAGTACAGTCAATATGAGATATTTGTTAATGAGGTGGTTTTGGACAGAAATATTTACGATCATTGTATTGCATTATGGTCACGAGAAAGAACCACAATACCAGACCAAAACCTACCATGTAAATTGCTAAACTCACAACGAAAGGGACAATAAAAGCAGTAGATTTAAATTCAATTAAAATCGCGGTTCTGATAGGAAGACTCTCGGTTATTAAAACAGTTTTCAGGAATTTATCAGTTGTTTTTACACTGCGATATTAAACTAGCACTCAAAACGTAACATTTCTATAACAGATAATCGTGATAAACCGCATTCAATTTTCATATATTACAAGAGAAATGAAGTACATTTCATTGAAAGATATACAGAAGTCTAGGCATTTTCAAGCATTATAACCTATCATTAGCTAGTTCGAATGGCCTTTTTACGCACTATATTCCTTCAATATTTTTATCTGTTGATCTTTGTGAAGTTAAAGAGTTGAAACCTTCATTGATGCAGGAGACATTTTTACCGAATTATTTCTCCCCCATGCTAGGTAACGCAACGCCCGAAAATATTTATCATTTGTTATACTTCTTCTTGGACCTGCTGGTTTTATCAACATATTTTGAGTCTATCCAATTTTTCGTATGCGAGAACTGGATGTAATCCTCTTAGGAGCTATAAATATTAATATATTACAACAGAGATGAAGAACATTTTATTAAGGTGAATATAGAAGCCTAACAGGATTTATTAATTTATTAACATAATTTGTTTTGACAAACCAAGATTTTCATTTAAAAATATGATTATCAAAAGGTTTTCATCTTAGGAGCTTGAAATCAAACCTTCATTAGTCGGTCTTCAAAAAATAATATCATGTACTGAATTTAGGGAAACGTTGCCGGATATAAATTTACTATATTATAAGGAAGCTTTATTGGTTTATTTAATATACCGGCTCAATTTTATTACACCATAAAAAGTTAATTCCAATTCTATTACCATTTTTTTATTTGTTTCTATCAATTTATTGAAAAAAATATTAAAACCAAACAATCAAAATAAATTATCGTAATCATCATCATTCCTTTTTTGCACCCAGTGGCACATGAAGCCATTTTTAGCCGATTTAAACCATTTGAAGCCATTTAAAGCCATTGTAAGCCATTTTAAGCACATTTAAATTTTGTACGGCTTTAAAAAAATTATAAATGACCGAGAAATTTGAATATAAAACTTTGCAAAACTCAAGAAATTACAAACACGCCCACGAAAAATTTCAACGGATATAAATATAAACGAAAGATGGATTGTGATTTTTTTTTTTATCTTAAATCTATAGATAAACTCTTTTGATTATTACAAGACTTAAAAATACCCCACTACTTATCATTGAAAATAATGACAAATGAATAATAGTACTTTGTGATATTTTTATTTCTCCATTACAAAATCTACACGTTAAATAAATTATTAACCACATTTATACTTTTGATGCGGCATTTTAGTTCATGTATTTTCAGGATGAAAATTGAGTAATAAATTATCATGAATACCATTGTGCGTATTTCAGACCTGGGAACTGAAAAGTTCAATTCTGTGTTTCAGGCACTTTCAGTGCCCCGCGCACCCCGACCTGCCGCCACCACCCCCGCCGCCGCCACCAGCCATAGCACAAGAAGGAGCACCTCACAGGTAATAATCACGTTTATCTTTTTACTCCTATCCTCGCTTAGTGGTGTATAGCACACTGCATCGGTACACCGATTTTGCGTATCAAATTATCACGATACACAATATATAAGTATTCTTTGAGATTACGCAGCGAGACGTTTTAGTTGGTTCTTATTTATTTTCATGATTCGGGTCTCAACCCATTTACGTATTCTGTCCCCATTTGAGGACACCACTTACTAAGCCAATAATTTGTTTTTTTTTCACTTTTTATAAGAAAAAATCTTATTTTCCTTTTGGCATACATGTCACTGGATTTTAAAATGTGCCGAAAATTACAGTTACTTGTTCAAATTTGACATTAATCCTCAGATAACTTCAATGCAGTTACATTGTCTGCTGGTGAGTTATTATTTGCATCGTTTTTTCACGGTATTTTTATATATATTTTTCAAAATTTTACTAAAACAAACGTTGTAATTTTTTTATTATTAGATGATTTACGATTCTTCATTCCTCTTTCATAATAATATTGTGTATATTTAGTTAGTGAATAATACCTACGCTTATTTGGTGATAAGTTATTTGCTATTTATTGCATTTTTTTACAGTTTCAAGCAACACAATAATTGGTAAAATAATGTTCAGGTCATCGAACAACTATTGAGGATTAAAAGAAGCCTCAATTTCGATTCTCTGAGAGGGAATTGAACAGGTGGAATATGATTTAGTTGTGATACCTCCAGAACTAAGCGCATTGCCAGATGATGAAAAAGGGTCTGATGATGATCTAGATAGAGATAATATGCCGAATGATATACTCGAAAGCGTCAAGGTATTAACACAATTGCCAGACGAAGATGAAAATGATTGGTATAGCAGTGATGAGGAAATGGTGTCACAAAAGAGATCCCGATTGATAGATCTGGAACATCCACATTGGAGGAAATGCAATCCACAGTATTCGGAAACATCTAATTTAAAAAAAAATGTATGCGTAAATAAACGAGGAAACGCAATCGCCGCACTAAAAAGTAGATATTTTTTAAAAACTTTTCGATACTGAAGTAGTGGACCTTATAATTAAGGGTTCGAAGCTCTATGCTAAACAAAACAACTAACAAACTTTTGATCCGACTGAAATAAAAAAGTTATTTGTGAATTCTGTTACTAACAAAATATCATAAACTTCTAAAAGAGACTTCATTGGTCATATGACGAAGATTAAGGTCTGGGTGTTATGGCAAAAACAATGTCTAGAAATAGATTTTTACAAAAACTTAAAGAAATTTGCATCTAGCTAATAACGATCTCGCTGCATCATCTACGGATCGCATGTTTATCTCTGTTTTAATATGTCAATATTAACAGATCCCCGGAAAGTTGAATCCAGTCCTTATCTACCAAAATTTGGACAAACTCAAAATATAGTTTGTTTTAAATTAATAAAGGTCTAATGAAATACTGTTGAATAATAAAAAAAAATATTTTCACTTTTTGGCAGCATAGAAATTATGTTTTAATTTATAACATTAACTCTTAAAAGACTCTGGTAAATAATTCCTTTGCGAGCACTGATGTTAAAATTGTATTACCACAAGCAAAAGACAGAATATTCTTATGTTAAAAATTTTACACAAATTATCAGTGATACAGAGAGCCATGGAAAGGAGAATGCTGGGTATTTCGTTGAGAGACGAAAAAACCAATACATGGATTAGAGCGAGAACAAAGATCACCGATGTGGTCCATAGGGCTGCCAACCAGAAATGGAGCTGGGCTGGTCATATAGCCAGAAACACAGACTCTAGATGGACCAAAAAAGTCCTGGAATGGCGATCCAGAACGGGTAGAAGAAGTGTCGGCAGGCATCAGACAAGGTGGTCTGATGACATAAGACGAGTTGCAGGAAGTAGTTGGATGCGGTTGGCTCAGGATAGGGAAATATGGAGACTAAAGGGGAAGGCCTATGTTCAACATTGGACAAGAGACGGCTGATGATGATGATGATGATGGCAAAATAAATCACAATACATAAATTCGCCAATCATTTAAGGTGCGTGCCTGCATCCCCCATCACTGTCAACAACCGACTGAATACTTTATCACAAATATCGACCACAGAACTGCGTCTTTGTTTTTTTGTTATGAATTCTATCTTCATGCTCTCTCTCGTATACATATTTATTGTGTTATATTGTCGTCACATTCATTTTTTGCGTAGCAAGGATAAATATTTTTTCCATTAAAATCCAGCATACTCCAGTCATACAAATTTTACTTTCCAAATCCGGTGTGAAAATGTATATTTGGAGATAACAAAAAATAGAATTTCATCATTTAAAAAAATAAGAGAGATGCATCAAGTTTTGTATCATATGTAGACTAGGGTGACATCACAGCCACACAAGAGTTAAATTCTCTTCCAAACGGTTTATTGCATTTGCCAGGCCCCTAATACTTGGCGATTTGGTTCAATTTTTAACATTGTGACCGTTTAGTTTACATTTATAACAATAGAACTTTGTCATGAGTTTCAGCGACACAATTATCGAGAGCAAACATGTCGCGTTTTTGTAAAGACACACGGTTTAATAATTTATTTTTTTCAATTAATTTTTATGAATCCATTTCAACTCTTTTTATTGGTTTTTGTATTATGTGAAATTTCTCTATTAGGTGAAAATAAACTCGTATGCAATGGTTACAATTGATTTTTTATTTAAGCCTACATAGGAACTTTTATAATAATTTCAAGTAAAAACAAGAAAACATATCAACTTAAGTAACAGGTATATCCACGTGTTTTCAAAAGAAATTGAATTTTCAAATATCTGAAAACGAGGCACGAGAACAGAACCTCAAGTTGTACATTAAAATAGTTTTTATTAAAATAGGTAAAGGCTAAAATATTTCAAGCTCTCAAAAATAGCGATGAAAATCCACCTGAATACTTCAAGTTAAATAAGAAGCACGCTCAAAAAATACACTATGGATACGTTTCAAAACGTGCTTCAAAAACGGTTTCACGTGAAATATTACGAATTGTTTTTCTGAAAATCCTCGGAGATTTTGTAAAAAATTGTTTTACAAAATTTACAATTTATTTAATTGTTGTATTCCTTCTTCAAAAACATTTAATTCAATTTTGCAAAAAAAAATCTTTTCCCAAAAAAAAACACAGTTTGGAAGCTGAATGAGTTTAATACATAAAAACAACTTTTTTTTCTGGAACAGGGTTGTTTTCAAAGGTAAATGAGTCCATGTAATCCGTTGACATTTGTACAAAAGGTATTTTATATCACCCCTGTGGTGTGATGGTTAGCGTGTTTGAATGCCGCAGGTTACTTGTTAGTTTATTGACAAGGTTGACGAGAAATAAAAATATATTTTAGGAAATATCTGCTACTCTAAATGGCATTAAAATTCAACAAGGTTTATTTATAATACTTACATAAATATATTGCTAATTAATAAATATATCGAGTTTGTACAAATATTTGTACAAAGCTACTGGATATACACCTCCGTGGCAGTTATTAAGGATAAATAGGGCATTTAAAAAAGGAAGTATCGAAATACAGGCATTAACAGGGGTTACTACCTGTCCTTTTTACACCATTCTGCTTATTTTCGAACTTTATTGATTTTTTGATAGTATGTTGCTGAAATAATTTAGTCAGATGCAACTTATCCGTATTGGTAAAGGTTTCAATTCTTCAATTTAACTAAAATCAAAAGACGACAAGAATCGTAGAAATATGGATGTTCAAACATAGCGGAATGGTCAAAGGAGTGATTTGATTATACTTAATCTTATTTGTATACGACCACTTACCGACTTTTCCATATCTACTGGTTTCGAGACGTGCTCGTATCTTCGTCAGGATACCCACCACATAAAATATATTCATAACCTAATCAGTGCATGTAAGGGTTGCTTACTAAAATGCATAGCATGTTTGTTTTATATTTTTGTGCAAAAACTGTGGTGAAGGTGTTAAGTGGGTTTTGCATATTGGTTGAATTTGTGTCCTGACGAAGAGACAGGTACGTCTTAAAAACGGTTGAAATTGAAAAGTCTCTAAGTGGTTATATAATATATTACATAACATTTAGTAAAATGTTTGACCACAAAGGTAATGCATTAAATATTAATTATTTTTAAAGTCTGGTTTGACTACTATTCTTCCGTCATTACAAAAAAAGGCAGTTATTTTCAAAAGTCATATTTTCAAATATGAACTCTTTTTGGTATTTATCAACTTATTGGAAAATTAAAAAAATAAATAATCATAAGAAAAAACACAGTAATTCAATTGTTTCTGACGGGCGCTGTGGTGCAGGTGGTTAGACGGCCAACTGTAAAACTGACGTCGCGGGTTTGATTCCCGCCAGCTGAAAAAAAAAATCTAAGAATTTTTTTTTTCTCATTTGGTCTGAATGTTGTGTGTTTTCCATTACCTCCACCTGCTGACAAGCCTCAAAATATTGTCATTGCTTAAAAACCTTTAAAAACATATCGTTTTTCGGACTGAAATGATTTTTTTACTGCTCATTGCGATATATTACATGGTTCAAAATTTATTGTAAAACATTACCTCGTTTTTAACTGATTTTAAGATTTTTGTGAAAAAACTGCCTTTTTGCTAATGATGGCAGTATTTAGGATTCAATATAATTGGAAAGTGCTTTGAGTCCACTTCAAGTAAACAATGTTTGTATCGGGCAACGTAAGGCAACAGCGCCCGCGGGTAAAATGTTTCGAAAACCTATCAGACTAATTGAGATCCAACCCGCTTGTCCCACACTCCCCAGAGAAAAGGGGTTTACCGAGGCACTCTGAACAGCCACCGTAAACAGGCAATTTAGTGATTAGTTTTTGGCTCAGGTTTACTTTATTTTCTTTATTCTTTCTGCGTACCTTTTACTATGTATCCTTGTTACGCTTTATAGCGAATCGATCCCAGGGGTCGGTAAAGAAACTCTCGAATCCTGGAATTAACGTGTCTAATGGAGGTAAAGAATATGTAAATCAAAGGGCTTACTACAATCGACTGTACTGTTAAAAGGTGGTAAAACTTTCAAATTGCTTAGCAAAGATACGGTATTAAACGAAAAACTAAACAAAACTGACAATAAATGTAAGCCCATAATAAACAACATGGTCCTTTTGTTTTAAATACATTAAATGTTTTTAATTTAAATGAAAGCATGGCTTAAACAGAAAAAAGGAAGTTTGCCAATATTTACCTTAACACTTTGTATCCCGGAGCCGTGTAAAAACGTGATCATATAACCACGTGTTGTGTCCCGGTCCCGTGTTTTCACGTAGTTTACCAGCTGTCTAAAAAAGTGCATTTTATTAACATCTAGAGAATTTAGTTAGTACTTGCTGGTAAACCACGTGAAAACACGGGACCGGAATACAACGCATAGTTATTATAATCACCCGTTTACACGGCTCCGCGATACAAAGCACAAAAAAGAGTGAAGCCCTGTAAATGTGCGAGCATTGCAATGCGCAATGTGGTTCTCCATAAATGCCAATATTGGCAGAACTATCAATGCAAATAATACTTGTTTAATTATTTCAAATAAATCTGAGAAGTTTTAATTGATTTAATTCAGTATTTTTGTAATTACGACACTTTTAAGAAACCCTTTACAAAGCATAAAAATTCACAAAAATGGGCCGGGCACATGGTAAATTTTATGTGTATTTGGCATAGAAAGATGCAGAATAGAAACTGGTGTAACGGTGTTTCGGTATTTGTAAATATTTTTCCATCTCTTCGTGTAGTGATTTAACTGGTGACCATGCTTGGTAACCTCGATTAGAATACTGATTTGCTTTACATGAAATAATTTGAATGTGTCCAAACTTAAGAAAAAGTTTTGGATTAAAAAATAAAGGAATTATGTCAAGAATATATTTTTATACAAGTGGAGAATTTTTTAAATAAAAATACAGAAATATCACACACTACAAATACCGATAAAAATACGTGAAATGGATTTGGAAAAAACAAATATTTTTAAAATTGATATGGAGTTTGAGGGAAAATATTTTCATTCATAATTTTGAAAACAAAATTGTTAAGAAATACATTTCAATTAAAACGCGACACGTTTGACATCGACAAAGGTGACATCAAGATTTGTGACGACGTTCTATTTAAATTTAAGCGGTCACAAACAAATGCTAAATTCTAAACTAATCATGGCGTATTATGGGCGTGGCCAATGCAATGAACCGTTTTCGCGGAAATTTATTTATTTATGTTTTTTCTTCTACTAAGTGTATTTATTTTAACGCGACAGTATTTTATAGATCCGTATTAATTCAAAATTGTAAAAAAAATTATAATTCCCTTTTGTGGAAGCCTTATAGATTCTGGAGGGTCTTATGTCCATGGTGATTTTAATTCTTAGTTCATAAAAACGAACTGCCCAGATTTTCACATTTTTTTTTGTTTTTCACTACAACATTTAATTATTTGTATAAAATGATATTTACTTATGGAATTATTGTCATATTACAAACTTCACCACAACTTTTTAGGTATCCCAAATCCAAACCCGTTTCATTTCATACCTTTTGGATAATACATAATATCTATAATTAAAATTGGATTATTCTAACTCTGGGCGTTTTTCATGTTATTTACGAATTCTTTAAGTGCTAGTTTTGATATTGTTCCAAAATATACTTTTCATTTTGAATCCTGTTTGTGCAGGATAAAACACGTCAGCTTCGCTCGCTCCCACACACTGACCTCCTTTGAAGATGCCGCATCCATCAGCTCGAGACGCATGCGCATCCACGACGGAACCGAGCGCCTGCTAGACAACCGCAAGAGACCAGAGATGCAGCACCAGTTCCAGGAAACCCAGCATCAACTCCAGCCCCTTCAGCCTCCACCAGGAGCCAGTTCGGGAATGCAGCAGATCGTGATTCCGCTTCCTCAGCAGCCATTTGCTCCAAACTATCAGCCAGTAATGTCACAGGTCGGGCAACCGTTTCCAGCGCAGATTCCCGTCAGCCATTTTCCGCAGGTAAAAACACATCTATAATGAATCTCCTGAATATTAAAAATAATATAACTCGTTTTTTTCTCAATACAAAACTTACTGAAATTTCAATTAAGCTCTCAAAAACTTATATCCTTTGGCGTTTGAAACTTTTTGGTATCGTGTTCAACCAATTATTTAATTTGGAAAATACTATCGATTTTAAGCCGTGGAAGTTACAGTATCAATGACCGAACTGAGGTATTTAACATTGTCCTCGCTAAGCATCCAAAAATAACACATGATCCGGACGGGGGGACCAAATGACCCCAGCGCCTACTTGTATATAGCGTCACGAGAAAAAAAAATGGAAATGTATATGATCGTGCAATAATTAATTTATGTTTTTACGTACACATATTTTACTCATTCGTGAATTTTGTTCATTTTTGTTAGTTTGCCGAATGCTAGTTCATCGACCCGAAGTAAAATCGACCCTTGTATTATTTTTGTCTTTTTTTGTTTTAATATTTAACAATTTTAAATTTTTAAAACAACAACAAGGAAACGCTTATTTTTGTTATTTTCACGATTACAAAAAAGAAAGGGCAAATAACTTTAATAATACTCGAGTTATCGAATTAAATCGGTATATGGGGGATTCGAATTCCCCCTTCGGTCCGGCTAGGTTAAAAGGCTTTTATTACTCGAGTTATTTTAGTTTACGTAATCGACATTTATCGTATGGGTAATTTAATCAGTGATATTTTGCTTGTCGACCTTTTTGAAAACTCTTTCTGGATAACCCACATAAATTATTAAGGAGCATCAATAAGTTTTTAACTTTGCTCGACGGTATTTTTGCTTAATTACTCAATTTCACAATTGTCGACTACATTTTGACTTTGTAAGGTAATCCTTTACTTTACTGAATGCCGGTGATAGATTAAATATCAAAGCTGTGCTTAAAAACTCCTTTGCACGCGGTGTTGAATCACTGTATTACCGCAACCAAAGATGGGACATAATGAAGTTCAGACATTTGAAGAAAAAAAACGCGGAGACATACAAATATTTATTTTCCATAATTTATAAAATAAAATATTAGATAATTTAAGTCTGTTGTAGCCAAATAATTATAAATACGCTAGTCATTTAACCAGCGTGAACAATACTAACACAACCTTTTACATATATATTTATACTCAAGGACACGTTTAAAAAGTTACTTAATATGACATTTGTGATTATTATTAAGAAACTTTCTGGTCTGTCTTTTAACTTTGTTTATATTTTGTTATTTATTTATTTATTTATTTCGACGGCTTACGCCTTTGACAAAGTATAAAACAATATTGAAAAACATTATAATGAAGCATAACACCTGTACACAAGTATAGAAGTATATATATATGTATATATATATATATAACATATAATAAATTCAGCAGAAAAAAATGAAATACAAAGGAAAATTAAATAAGAAATTATAACATAGGTATGCAGCAAATTAACAATAAATAAAGAGTTAAAATGTAAAAATTATTGAAGTAACAGAGGCGATGTATCTTAGTGTTAATAGTAAAACACATTTTTATGATTTAGAAAATAAGTTATTAACAAGTAATGATTTTAAATGTTTGTCTGTTTTAACTTTGTTGACTGTATGTTTCTGTAAGATAAATAAAAAAATAAATTTATCGTGGTATTGGCATCACTTCTACACCTTTGATTAGTCTACGCATAGCAAAGATAAATTTATTTTGAATAATAAAATCCACCATATTCATGCAAATTTTACTTTGCAAATCCGGTGTGTAAATGTCTATTTGAATATTATAATACTATTACGAAAAATTCTACTTCATAATTTGAAAAAAATAAGATAAATATATCAGGTCTTGTATCCTATGTAGACTCGTGTTACACCACAGCCACACAAGAGTTGAAAAAATACATATACTTGTCTAATCAAATTTTAAAAACATTTTATTTTCTAACAATATTTTGAGATTTTCCAAATGTTTGTAAACAAAGGACTGGATTTTACCACTAGGAGTCATCAAGATTAACAAATTACAACAGAGAAGGAAAACATCTTAGAGGAGGGAAAATAAAAGTCTAGGCATTTACAGGACTTAAAACCTGTCGTTGGCTTGTTTAAGTGACCACTTAATGTTCTCCATCTCTGTTGTAATTTTTTAATCTTAATGACTCCCTAGGGGGTGAAATCTAGTCTTTCATCTACAACATTTGGAAAATCTCAAAATATTGTAATAAAACCAACTGGTCCAAGAAGTTAAAAAATTTAAAAAATTGTTTCCAGGCGTTGCCTAGATGTGAAACAATTCGTTATATTAATCTCTTCACAACAATAAAGGTTTCAGCTCTTTAACAGATGGAAGAATTAAAGAAATATGGATTTTGAAACATAGACACAATGGTGAATGTAACGCAGTGTGTGAAGTGGCCACTTGAACCATCCAACGACAAGTCATAAGCCCTATAAATGCCTTAACTTCCATATTCCCTTATCTAAGATATTCTCTATGTCTGTTGTAATTCGTCAATTTTATTTTCTGATTACCTGCCTTACAAGGTAAGCCTCAGCAATTTTCTGTAACAAAATGCGTCATTAATCATGTCCTTCGCTAACTGTTACTAAAAGTTTGTAATCCATTAATTTATTTACATTATGAAATTTTTGCTGCCTTGAACTTCCGCAGCAAGTTGTGGAAAACTTTTGGTTCGGTAAAAAGGTTACTTAGCTGTCCAAACACCCCAAGGAATTAAGGTATTATATTGAGCTCCTGTAGACCTGAATATTAATTAGTTTTTTCTCTTTTTAGAATCAAGTGTTCCTGAATGGACCCGTTCCCGTCCACGGGCAAATTCACCCCGCCATGGTACCCCCGCATTTCCCTCCACAGCATCTGGTGTCGATGCACGCCCAGCATCATGTTCCCGCTACTCCGCCAGTAAAAGGACCTCAGGAAGATACCAAAGTCGTAGTCCTCGGTAAGCCCATGTGAATTCAAAAACGATAATTATATTCATGGTCTGGTTTTGTTCGCGTCTAGGCCAGAGATAAATCCAGAATCCTGGACTAGTGTTTCCGACTCAAATCCTGAAAAGGGAAATCGGAAAGAGGTAAGTTCGCTTCGTTGTGTACCGGTTGGCGCGTTTGCATATCTTTATTGAGGTTCCGGGTTTGATTCCTGGGATATTTAAAATGAAATATTGATCAACGAGGTCAAACGACCAAGTATTGGTACCTGAAACGTAAAGCTGATCTACAGATAGTGTTTTTCTGGGTTATTATGCCGTGTTTGTGGGCTTTGCATTGCCGACGTTTCGGAGCACATTGCAGTGTCCATCTTCAGGGCTGAATGTATGAGTGTAGTTTTTAGTGTGTTTAATTGTGAGGAATTTGTACCGTGTCGCAGTCGGGCAATGTATGTGGTTAAGTGTGTGGAGTTTGTACCGTGGGCTTTGGAAGCACCGGGTACCATGAGGTTCGTAGTCGTAACCCATCATCCCTGTTTATGTTATTAGGATGCTTGTATATTTCTATGGCTTCCTTTATTAAACGGGCTTGATGATTTTTGGGCTTTCCAAGGACATTTGGCTCAAATGAGAAATTATGCCCTGTTTCTATGTAGTGCTCTGCAAGAGCTGATTTATCCGGGTAGCCCAACTTGCATGCACTCTTGTGCTCTTTTATTCTTGTCATTATGTTTCTGGCAGTTTGCCCTATGTAGACTGTTTCACAGCTTTTGCAATTTAATTTATATACTCCATCTGTTTCAAGTGGGTCCCGATCTTTTACTGATTTTAGTAAGTTTCTTACTTTTGAGGTCGTACCGAACACTGTCCTTATGTCCCGTTTCTTAAGCGTTTTTGCAATTCTATCCGTGACATTTTTGACATAGGGAAGGAACGCTATTCTTTTATCCGTATTAGCATCATCCATCTTGGAAATATTCTTTGGATTTGTTACCGACATTATTCTTCTTTTTATATCCTTCTTTTCATAGCCATTACTTTCTAATACTTTTGTCAGTATATTCAATTCCTCTTCTAGGTTACTTTCTTCACAAATACGTGTTGCCCTTCTGGCCAGCGTGTTTATGATGCCTAATTTTTGAGATGGGTGGTGATGTGAGGTAGCATGGAGATACCGGTTTGTATGTGTGGGTTTTCTATACACCGTATGTCCCAGTCTGCCATCTTCCTTTCTGCTTAATTTGACGTCTAGAAAAGATAGGCTTTTGTCCTCCTCTACTTCCATAGTAAACTGTATTGCCGGGTGGAGATTATTTAGGTGGTCTAAAAACACTGTTAATCTTTCTGCACCATGATTCCAAATGACAAATACGTCATCTACGTATCGAAGCCATACTTTGGGTGCATATGGAGCTGTGTCCAAGGCCGTTTCTTCAAAAGTCTCCATGAAAAAGTTTGCTAGAACCGGCGATAAAGGATTGCCCATAGCCACTCCTTCTAACTGTTTAAAAATTTCATTTTCAAAAGAAAAGTATCCATTTGTTAAGCAGTACTCAAATAAAGCGCACATGTCTTCACTAAAAATCTCTCTTATAAGTACCATTGCGTCATTCAGGGGCACATTCGTGAAAAGTGACACTACGTCAAAACTGACTAATATATCATCCTTCTCAACTTTTAGCTCCTTTATTGTATCCACGAAAGAAGTAACCTAGAAGAGGAATTGAATATACTGACAAAAGTATTAGAAAGTAATGGCTATGAAAAGAAGGATATAAAAAGAAGAATAATGTCGGTAACAAATCCAAAGAATATTTCCAAGATGGATGATGCTAATACGGATAAAAGAATAGCGTTCCTTCCCTATGTCAAAAATGTCACGGATAGAATTGCAAAAACGCTTAAGAAACGGGACATAAGGACAGTGTTCGGTACGACCTCAAAAGTAAAAAACTTACTAAAATCAGTAAAAGATCGGGACCCACTTGAAACAGATGGAGTATATAAATTAAATTGCAAAAGCTGTGAAACAGTCTACATAGGGCAAACTGCCAGAAACATAATGACAAGAATAAAAGAGCACAAGAGTGCATGCAAGTTGGGCTACCCGGATAAATCAGCTCTTGCAGAGCACTACATAGAAACAGGGCATAATTTCTCATTTGAGCCAAATGTCCTTGGAAAGCCCAAAAATCATCAAGCCCGTTTAATAAAGGAAGCCATAGAAATATACAAGCATCCTAATAACATAAACAGGGATGATGGGTTACGACTACGAACCTCATGGTACCCGGTGCTTCCAAAGCCCACGGTACAAACTCCACACACTTAACCACATACATTGCCCGACTGCGACACGGTACAAATTCCTCACAATTAAACACACTAAAAACTACACTCATACATTCAGCCCTGAAGATGGACACTGCAATGTGCTCCGAAACGTCGGCAATGCAAAGCCCACAAACACGGCATAATAACCCAGAAAAACACTATCTGTATTCTGAAGGCCGTGAAAACCTACGAACCTTAAAGCTGATCTCCCTACCCTCATCAGATAAAGGTCAGCTGTTTGGCATGGTCGACATAAAATTATGATTTTGTACTGAAATATAACTCAAAGTCAAATAATCAATTAAATCAGTGGAATTAGATGAAATGAAAATCGCGATTTATGAAACTGTATTTAAAAAAGAAAAAAAAAAAATTGAGTATAAGCAAAACCTTTAGGGGGGTCTTCTGTTTTTAAAATGGATTTAACATGTGTAGAGCGAATGCTTTCACTATAATATTTCACTATCCTTGGACTTGCATCTTAAGCGTAATACTGTTCATCTTAGCTTCATGAAACAGATGTTCACGATGCACTAGTACCTAATGCAACCTCGTATGTTTTTACACTCAGAGATTTAAGACATCAAAAGTAAAATTGACATACAAATACATTTAACTACATAAAAAACATTAACGTTACAATTATATATGTAACAATAAATGACAAATTCGTTTTTAAAGGAGCGTAAGAAGATTACTCTAATAAGTCAACCACAGGTCAAAGATCCGTAAATGGGTAAAATACTATTTATCTATGTATATATAAAACAGCAGTAAAATTCCTGGTAAATTCTTTAATTTTAAATGTGTTAGGACATCACTTGATTTAATTTTTAAAAATAAGCACCACTTTAGTATATTGTTGATTTGGAAAGCATAGATTTTTTTTCTATTTCATCTACAATTGTAGTTATAAACATTTGTTTATAACTACACTTGTAGATGAAAAGATCTGTGTTTTCCAGAACTTTATGATAGTGCTTCAAAATTTTCAAAAGTGCTCTCACAACAAACTGTGTAAATTTATATATTTATTCGTGTTATTCCACACAGCGATGGTGATTGAATAAATAATATTCTTTAATTTTCAATGATCAATGCAATTTTTACACAAACACGTAAAATTTTGTCGTTTTTTTTTATTCTTCCGTTTTATTTATCTAACACCGAAAAATTCAGGGTATCAATATATATTTTATGAATTACTGGTGATTTAAATTTCAATTTTATGGTGATTGAAACACGAGTAAAGGCAATTAGTAAAACCGATATTATGTCATCAAATAAAATGTATGTGCATGTATTTGCGTATCAATGCCGTCATCAGGGCAATGAATAATTCAAAATGTTTATGGTGAAAAAATCAATAAACTCTTTTAAATTCTAGTGATGCCGTACGATCTAAAATTCAAATGAAGTTTTTCAACTGATTCTTTTTGAAGTAATTTTTAATTTTGCATTTATTTAAAACCTATATAATATCATTTAAAAGATGACTAAGTAAGATATGTCACTTTTTATCAATTTTAAAGGCGAAAAATTTTAAAGTTTGGTGGGCTCTGAAAAATCAGTCCCTAGATTTACAGGGCTTTTGACTAGTCATTGGCTGGTTTGAATGACCACTTTACACACTGTGTAGCATTCACCCTTTTGTTCATGTTTAAAAATCCACATTTCCTGAACTTTTCTATCTTTTGACTGTTGTCTTAGTAAAAGAGCTGAAACTTTTACCACGTAAATACGTAGACTTCCATATTCCCTTTTCAAAAATGTTTTCCTTCTCTATTGCAACAAATTAAGAATACTTATCCATTTAAAATTAAGATTTTACAAACTCACGAACTTACAGTACCCGGCAGTAAATAAAATACATCGGGCTTAAGAAAGAGACTGCCGACTTCGCAGAGCGTCGTCTCTGTCGTAGGAGTTCGATCTTTGTATGCATCCACGATGACAAAGAAGACGCTCTACAAAACCGCTGTTTACCGATTACACCGACAGTCTTTTTTTTAAACTCGATGTACTTTGTTTAATTCCGGATACTGTAGTTTGTCTTTTTTATGTTGAGCCCGTGTCAAGGAAAAATATTTCACTAAACTTTACCAATAGGAAAATATCTTGTTTTTCCTTTTTTTTACAAATTGTATTTAATAATAGTCTATGAAATACCGTTTTTTTCACTTCTTATTAGTAGCAAAAAAAATATTTTTAAACTCCCACGGAAACGATTCATTGCATTGGCCACGCCCATATACGTCACCGTTCGTTTTTTTTTTTTTTTGTTTGTGACAATTTAAATTTTTAAGAGAACATCGTCACGAATCTTGACGCCATAATTGTCAGAGCCAAACATGTTGCGTTTTTGTAAAGAAATATTTTTAACTATCTTATTTTTAAAATTATGAATAAATACTTCACAAATAATAATTTTAAAAAAATAATTTTCACAATATCCATATTGATTTTCAAAATACAATTAATTTTTTTAAATCCATTTCGCATGTTTTTTTTATCGAAATTGGTAGTATGCGATATTTCCCTATTAGATACGCTCAAACAAATCATAGAAAACTAATAATAAACGAACTAAGGACAGGCATTTATTTATAGTATGAGCAACTTTGGTCGTACGGTAAATTGGACACAAAAAATGTTTTCTTGCGCTCAGTAAAAATAGGGAAATATTACATAATACAAATACCACTTAAAATATATCAAATGGATAAAGAAAAATTAATTGTATTTTCAATATAGACAGGCGCCGTGGCGCAGTTGGCCAGACGGGTTGTGAAACTAGCGTCGCGGGTTCGATTCCCGCCAGTTGCAAGAAAAAAATCCAAGAATATTTTTTTTCTCAATTGGTCTGGGTATTGTGGTGTATTTTTCATTACGTCCTTCCATATCCCCTCTGTCCCACCTGCTGACAAGCCTCAAAAGAAAGGCTTAGCGGCTTATTCCTTTAAAAAAAAAAACATAACACAGAATTAAATATGACAAAAACAGTAGTAGATATTCATATAATACACATTTGTCTGGGATGCGCTACATTTCAACAAGGTTTAAAAACAAGGCAAAGACACACGTGATTAATCAGGGTCTTAAACCGTACAACGCTCTTTACCCGAGGAAATAAAAAACATTTACTCTTACCCTCGGAGAAAAACAGCATCTAATAAGTAAAATTAATTAGTGTGTGACGTTTTAAATATATGTTTTTGTTAAAAAATAACAAATGATGAAAATCAGTTCTACGGGAAATGGGAAATGAAAAAAGTTTTTTATTGCGCCGTAAAATTAGAACATTTTTTTGTGTAGCAAAGTTTCTTGATAATGTATAAAAAAATAATGAAAACGAACTTTGGGCTTAGGGAAATCGGAAACTATTTTGAACAACGTCAGTAGCTCTTCAAAATCATCCAATGATATAAAGTTGTGAACGATATGTGTGAAGATTTCCAGTTTACGGGAAGCCAACTGACTAATCAGCAGAACTCACGAAGAAACGAAAGAGAACTTGGGACATCACACGGGGAGTAATTTCAAAATAACAAAGCTACAAAAAAATCATAGCGCTGATAATACGATTGTCGGCCTCTTGGTGTAGTGGTTAGCGCGTTTGCCTGCCATGCAAGAGATCTCGGGATCAATTCCCGATATATTTGAAATGAAATATTCATTTATAAAGGTGTTTTTACACTAGAATATTTCGTATTCCCTGGACTGGCACCTGAAGCGTAAGACTAATCATCTTCCCTTCATGTAATAAAAAAAATGTCAAGATACGCTGCGATTGGTGTACCAATGCAGTTCCCTATGCATCATAAGGTGCAGAAATGGAATGATTATGACGATATTGGAAATTTGATACATATAAAAATTGTTTGTCTAAAACAACAATTTGAGTAAGTCGAAATGTTTGCAAACTGGCAAGATTTTCTTTCTATGGAGTGATTTATTAATTCATTTCTTGTATATACGGTCTAAGTCAATTACAACGGATATGTTTTTTTTTATTTTGATTTTATTTATTCTTAACAAAGTAATTTTGCAGAATGGTTATCAGGAAAAAAATATGTAAAACCCACTTGTTCTTTAAATCATTTGACGGTGGTGACAATGTACATTATTTTTTTTTAAATTAAAAAGTTAAAATTAAATTTATATCTTTATATTATCACTTTATAAAACGCCTTTGAGGTATAATACAACGAAAATGGCACTTTTTAAATTTTCTATAGTAATAATAATAGTATATGGTAGAATATGTAATTTAATAAACATTTTACAACAGAGATGAAGAACATTTAATAGAAGGTAATATATAAGTCCAGGCATCTACAGGGCTTATGACCTGTCAATAGCTGGTTTAAGTGGCCACTTTACACACTGTGTAACATTCACCATTATGCCTATATTTGAACATCTATATTCCTTCAATTCTTTCATCTGTTGATGTTTGTGACACACTTAAACCAGCCATTGACAGGTCATAAGCCCTGTAGATGCCTGGACTTCTATAGTACCTTCTATTAAATGTTCTTCATCTCTGTTGTAATATGTTAATATAAACAGCTTCCCAGGGAGTTGAATCCAGTCCTTGTCTTCAAAAATTTGGACAAACTCAAAATATTGTTAATTTAATAAAAATAATAAAAAACATATTACAACAGAGATGAAGAACATTTAAGAGAAGGTAGTATAGAAGTCTAGGCATCTACAGGGCTTAAGACCTATCATTGGCTGGTTTAAGTTTTAAGCTTTAAGCTCCTCTTAAATGTTCTTCATCTCTGTTGTAATATGTAAATATAAACAGCTTCCCAGGGAGTTGAATCCAGTCCTTGTCTGCAAAGGTTTGGACAAGCACAAAATATTGTTGATAATAATAAAGTTAAAATATATATTTACAAATAATTATGCATCACTATTAAGTTTAAGTTACAAATAATTATGCATACGTTAATAATCAAATGTACATAAAACTGAAAAAAAATATTTACATATTACAACAGAGATGAAGAACATTTAAGAGAAGGTAATATAGAATTCTAGGCATCTACAGGGCTTATGACCTGTCAATGGCTGGTTTAAGTGGCTACTTTACACACTGTGTAACATTCACCATTTTGCCCATATTTGAACATCTATATTCCGCCAATTCTTAAAAAAATAAATTAAAACTATGTTTGTAGCAAAGACAAACTAGATTCAGAACTAAAATTGTTGCAACAGAGAGGGAAAACATTTTTGGAAAAGAATATGGAAGTCAAGGCATTTATAATTTTAGTAGCCCATTAACAAACTCCGTAACATTCACCATGTTACCCAGAAACATTGATGAAATACTCGAAACATAATTAAATAAACTAAATGGTTTAATAAGAAGTATAAAAATTGGAAAATGGTTTTCAGATGTCGCGTCGCCTAATATGTGAATTGGTTCAGCTGGTTCACCCATATTAAAAAAAAAAAAAAAAATTGTACAATCAAACATTTTTACAGTTTTTAAAATTTCAATATTCTTATTTTTGCTAAAACAAAAATCCCACCAAGCCACTTTCTGTAGCTTGTTAGTGGAGATTTATATCTTTACTAACTTTTATAACATTATCAAAATTTATAGTAAACAATGAATTTACTGATAAAATTAAAAGCCGGAAAGATCAGTAATTTACATTTTATCCAAATAATGTTTATATTTTTTTAAGTACAATAAAATATGAGAAAAATTAATTTATTTACACAAAAGCTACTATTCATATATAAACTTTGGATCGAGTAGCCACTTTCTCATTTGGCTCTTGTTATTTTGTGTGTTAAATTTAAGCTCTTTCGGCAATAAATTAAAAATGCTAGGTACTAAATAATTGAAAGTTCTATTATCATACTTTTTACATACTTTTGGTACTACCAAACCATCATTGTATATGAAACGTGCATTATGGTTATGTTTGAGAGGAATTTTAAAAGTATTACTCTAAAATTGTTCTAAAATGATGAAAAGCCACAGTAATCCTGGAACATGCAGAGTTTTAAGTGTTTTGTAGGGAGAACTATCATATATCACTTCTTTGTCTGTAAATCTCTGCTGGTACAACTCTCTTAACTATGGAGTACGGTAGACCCTGGATCTCATGATAAAGGTTTCAGCTTCTTCGTTTCACAAAAGTTAACAGATGGAAGAGTTGAGGAAATGTGGGTGTTTTAACATGGAAAGAGTGGTGAATGTAATACAGTGTGTAAAGTGGCTACTTAAACCAGCCAATGACATGTCATAAGCTCTGTAAATGCCTACATTCTCATATTCCTTTCTCAAAAATGTTTTCTCTCTCTGTTGCAACAATTTTTTTGCCTTAGTTTAATAGTTAAACAACCACTGGATTTCCTCATTCAACAATACTTAGGGTTTTATGTGTAATTTTACATCACGTAAAAAAATACTGTTTAATATCGAAACTTATTTTACGACCTTGTCAAATAGGTTTAAATTGGAATTCGAATAACGTAAATTATTGCACATCTCGTATTTTATATTAATTTATGCACTCTTTCACTTGTTTATCCTTCCTGACGCGAATCTTGCAATGCCATGCCTTGACTTTACAAAGAGATTACACGGATGTCAAATTTAATGTTTGTTTAGTCTATGCTTTATTAAAATATGTTGAGTGTTTCGTATTGTTTTATCGCCTTTCTTTTAATCTTGAATTATTTTTTCAATTTTTAATGAACAAAAAAACCTTGCGACATGTTGCATTATGAGATTAGAGAAACGAAAGAGCGACTAGTCACAGAACGAGATATTTAAGGCGGTGGGTGTATTTAAAATAATTTAAAAAACTCGTATATAGATAATATACTCAGACAAACTTTAAGATGTATGTCTTTAAGATCTAATAAATGCGTTTTTAGTACAAAAATCGGAAAAAAATAATTATTAGGAATAATTCTTAAACGTGTTAAGAAATACAAATGTATATTTTATTCTAAAAATACGTTTTTTTCACTTAAACTTACATTTAATCGAATATATCTTTAAAACTGTAAGACTAATTTATCGTTTTTACTTTTAACTTAGTAGTAAAATACTAAATACCTTTTACTACAACTTAAAGAGATACATGACGTAGAATAAAAGGAAACACAGTGAACATTTATAAAATTTATAACTGAAGAACTAAATTTGTGGTTATTCATTATAATAAAATTAACTTAGCGTTAAAATTAGTAGTAGCTGTTTCTTTTATATATTTTTTTACAATAAATATTAAATGTAAAAATTAATTCTATATACAAATATAAGACGACGTTTAATTTTTACAAATCAATTAAAGTTATAATTGCAAAACTGTCTCGTAAAATAAAAAATATTAATCTCAAATAATAAATTTATAACATATTAAATAAATGCAAAGCATGAAGATATATTTTTTCTAAATGATAATTCTCAAACGAGGTTTGTTCCTCTAAGCGACAAATAGATCTGTGCTTTGGGTTTAAAATTGCCAAAGTCAGATTTTTTTTCTTGCCAACATTTAGTAAAGGGTTAATTCAAATACATGCATATTTCACATTTTTTTATATACACGTATATGTGGTAGTGTTTTTTTATTGGTAATAGTTTCAAACACCTTAAAATGTGAACGTCAAAAATTAGCTGTTAAATTACTCTGCTGTTATGTTGTAATTTACGATGTTGGCCCGACGCGAGCCACAGAAATATTGAAATTAATTATGAACGTAAATAATGCTGGCAAATATACTAACGGTAAAAGAAAATATATTTTTTTTAAGCTAAGATTATTATACTATTTAGGTATTACTTTCCATGATTATTATACTTTGATTGATTATTACTAAAATTATTATACTTTCTATTTCTGCCTATATCATGGCACGTATATACATATCCATTGAAAATGATTTTTTAGGTTGAGTTAATCCATGATAAGTTAAGTCTCGAAACCGGTAGACATAGAATGGTCGGTAAGTGGTCATGTACACATGTTTAATAATATTTGGTAAAATGTGTGACCACAAAAATAATTGTTTAAGTATTAAAAATATTTCATCGTATTTTATTTCAATTTATTGGGGTTTTCATAAACCTGTTGATTTACTTAAAAAAACTTTAATCATAAAAACACAACTTTTGTTATTTAAATAATAGGTAAAGTCAAACATTTCAAAAGGCTAAACTGCAGACGAGACATTTTAGCAGTCAACAGATGGATGACCTGAAGTAATACGTACACAATGGAGAATGTTCCACAGTGTATAAAATGATCACTTAAGCTAGCCAACGACATATCACAAGTTTCGTAAATGCCTTATTATGTTCAATGTTCATATCTAGAGTTATATTTTTTTAAATTAACGTATGGTAATATTTTTAAGTAAGAAAAAAAAATCAATCGTGTCCGGGTGGATGAAAAATACAGTTTACGTTCCAATGGTGTGGGCACCATTGCATATGCGTTTTTATGCCGAGGCGGACAGTCTTGTGTGTGAAATAGAACCAGAATCCTGGACGATGGTTTTCAACTCGATGGGTACTCTCAGGTAAGAATCCTAGAAAAAGAAATATAAGTCCGCTTCGTAGTGTAATGGTTGGCGAGTTTGTCTACCATGTTTGAGGTTCAACGTTCGATATCTGGGAAGGTCAATATAAAATATTGATCAAAAAGATAGTTCTACAATGCAATATTTCACGATTCTGGGTTGGCACTTGAAACCTGAGATTTATGTAATATATGATAGAGATTTACTGCATTTGATGTAGGTATGCTGTGCTCTGTGTACCATTACTACACCAAATGCTGTTGAATATCTGATGATAAAGAAAAATACAAAGATAATATATTCGCTAAAATATCCTTTCCGGATACGCTGGAAAATAAAAATCAATATAGGGAAACCAGTAAAAACCCAAGTTACGTAAGAAAATAATACAAAATTTGTGTCCCGATCAAGTGAAATATTTACAAGGGTCGTAAACATCTTTGATATGGCAAATAATAACAACCTACCTTTCTTCCGATTTGCCAATCCCTATACTGAAATATTTTCAAGCACGTTTTCAGATATTTCATTTTGAGTTACGGGTTTTCTGCATATATTAAAACTTTTAAGCGTTTTATTAACTCTATACGGTACTCCGTATCTCTATTTTATTTGTCAATTGACGTTTATTAATATTTTTTAAGTACCTTTGCTCATAAGATTTACATATTTTTGAAATGAGTTGACGGAAAACACTCGTGTGCCTAATTTGATATAAAGATTTTTTGTTTATTTCTAATATTATGTTTGTGTTTTTTTAGAATGAGAAAATTATTTTTAATAAAAATTTAAAACTAATGGAATATTAAAAGAAAAAACACCAAAAGAATAAATCGTGTTTTTTGTACAATTATTATTTAATAAAAAAAAATATAAACATTGCAATTTTTAAAAAAGTTAAAATTATTTGCATCTCTTAAATATTGAACTATCGATATTTTGAGTTTGTTCAAATTTTTGTAGGCATGTACTAGATTCAACTCCCTGGGGAGCTGTTAATATAAAAATATTGCAACAGAAATAAAAAATATTGTAAAGAATGGAATATAGAATTTTAAATGTTAATATTAACATCACCCTAATGGGCTCAATCCAGTTTTTGTCTACATAAATTTAGTAAAACTCATAATATTGTTGAATAAACCATCCGGTTCATATAGAAGTATAAAAATTGAAAAAAAAACCGGTGTTGCCTAGTTTGTAGGTGAATTAATTCAATCAAATGATCTCACCCGCATAAATAAAGATTTCAGCTATTTAACTTCACAAACAGATGAAAGAATTGAAGGACAATAGATGTTCAAATACATACATACCATACCCAGTGCTGAGACTAGTTTACTTGGGGCTAGTTGACCCAATTATTCAATATGAATTAAGAATATGGGGATTAAGTTTTAAATCTTATACGGATAGAGTCTTGAACTTACAGGTACAAATTTTAAAAATTATCGTACCTGTAAAAATAAAGAATGAGGCAAAAGACAACAATAAAATATTATTTGATTTTGTTAACGTTTTGCCAATTAACAAACAGTTTCAGTATAAAATAATTACAGATCATTTCCTCGATTACAATTTTAAATCCAAAATAAACCACCAGATCATGACCCGACAAGTATCGACACAGCAGCTGATGGTACCACGACAGAAAAACTACTATGGTGACAGAACAATGGGTAGTGTAGTACCAAAACTGTACAATTTAATACCAGCTGAAAATCGTGAAGAAAAAAACCTAATTTCATTTAAAAAAATAGTCAAAAAATTATTAAACAGCAAGTGAAACTTAAGTGTATAAATATATTTTATTCTTTAATTATTATTAAACTATGTACTTACTTATAAATTTTAAAAAAAAATGTAATGTAACCCGCAGACAAGCTTCGGCTTTGCGGGAACAAAAATACAATTTTGTATGTTACTTATTTGTTAAAATGAATAAAACTTAATAAAAAAAAATATTTTTTTTAAATATAGGCGGAATGGTGATTGTTGCACAGTGTCATTTAAATCAGCCAATAACAGGTTAAAAGCCCTGTAGATGCCTGAAACAGAATAAAAAAAGGATATGTCTCTGTTTATATGCTATAAAATAATAACAAAGACAAAAATTACAGTTTTGCATAGGAACACCTCTTGCCCCTCCCTTTCAAAATAAATATAAAATAACCTCATTCCTTTTAAATTTTGTTGTTTTTAATTAAAAAACATTAATTCTAATCGAATGCAAACCACCGCTTACAAGAAAAAATATTTTTTTTTCTTTATTTATAAGTTATTCGTATCATAAACTTTCTCAATGTCTTCCGTTTTACATTCGTCTCTCGTCTAATATCTTCATTTCTCATGTTTAAGACGAATTTCCCCTCAATCATTATAATGACAACATTTCCATAGTAATGTCTAACCTGCTTTCATCTCCCCCATTTCACGTTTCATCTTCCATTCTTCATGTATATCTTACCCAAGACTGTATAAAGTGTATAGAATCCTCACTCGGGGTTTCAAAATTATCGGTTCCTCGAAAGAATTTAAATATATTTATCATTAAGTATCGTTTGCTATTTTAGAAGACATATTAGTATCTATATAACAAAAAATCCAACCAGTCTTTAAAATGGGGCCATTCGAAAGATTCTTGATAAAACTTAAAAAAACATTTCGTTCATGAATAATTTATTTTTTATGTAGAAACCACAGAATTAAGAATATTCCAGAAGGAGTGTAGAATCATATTTAAATACATCGGACTGTGTTCAATAATTTCCCCACTATGCCTCACTTTCGCCGCGCGCATTCGTGACTTTGCCGCGTAATGTTGCTTGATGGGAAAAAAAAATCATAACACAAATGTAAGGTAAAAAAAAACAATCTGTTAATTTCTCTAAAATTTTATTGTGCACGCGAAAACATTGATTGACACAACAGAGTAGATAAGTAAAGGGTCATTTAATAAGAGTAATTGAATTAATAAACTTTAAACTTAAAATATAAAACAAATTGTATTTTACATAAAACGGATATTTTTAAATCATGTTAAATAATATTTGATGTTTTGAAGATAATGTCGGTCAAATGTCCACGATAGAGTTGTTTAATCCAAGATCCGATTTTTATTAGTTCTCTCATTAGATGAGCAAAGTAGGGTAAAAAAAAATACTACCCTGGCAACACTAACGAAATGTTCATTTTGTTTGTTCGACAATCTGACAGATGGAAAGATAATTCAATTTTTAAGTAATGCATTTGTTACATATACATTCATTGGCTAATTACACATGTAACGTGATTGCATCCTGTTTCTTTAGGATCCTAGCAGTATTTCTACACTTTAAAAGGACACAACACGGCACAGTTGAATTCAAATCAGGAGTTGCGTACTGAGCGACGTCTGCAAAGAAACTAATTGGTCAAAACGTAGACCTACTCATTTATGAGTAGTTTAATCGCCTTCTGTTTGATTTGTGTATGTGGTTTCTGGACTATTTTTAATTCTGTGGTAGAAACCTAAAAAAAATAAATGACTTTTATTTTTTAATACGTTTTCATTTTTTTACAGAAAAACTTAAAAGGGGGCCAATGAAGACTCAAGCGACTCAAACTGAAGTATGTTTAGGAAGAAAGCCTCATCCTCCAAATTACTTGTCCTTGAGTCCGAGAACTGTCAAACGGGTGAGATTACCGTTGTGTGTATTTTGAATAATGACAAGCGGTTTTATTGATGACCATTCAAAGTGTTTCTTCTTGTTTGACTTTTCTTCTGTGTTTGTTTTGAGAAACAATAACAATCGACCTTTTTCAAGGTAAAGATGGTAGCACAAGGCGTCCAGACGAATGGAGGACTAAATGGAAATGGGAAAAAGTTGTTGAAAAGTTTCTCAGAAGCTGGAGGAGGGAAGTTTGACTCGCTGGGGGGACCACTGTCACCTATAACTTACGAGCATCAATCGTCTTTCAGTTTTAGTGAAAGGTAAGACAAACAAAATAAAAAATACCTGAAAATTTAGTTTTGCTTTGTTTTAACAAGGAGATTGATAGTTGCTTCACAAAATATTTTTTTTAGTGAAATGGAACACGAACGTCTCCAGAGAACGCAGTCGGAAGAACCTAGATCCCCAAGGTCTCTCGCCACTCCGCCTCCTCGTTCGATTGCTACTCCTCCACCGAGGGTAACAGGAACTCCTCCAGAAACAACTCCGAAGAAACAAGTTACATTAGTGGACCAACCGACAGTACAATATCCTTCAGTACCGTTATCGATATCAACAAACACTACCAGAAATAATGCTCCGTATGCAACATTGCCAAGAAGACAGTCAACACCGAGCATGGATCTCCCGAAAATTCCTAGAGACCATAGCCAAGAATATTTCAGACAAAACTTTCAATTTATACATACGGATGAAAGAGACGACACGATAGACGAGCATTCATTAGTCCATGACATGCAAAAAATTCAACAAAGCATGGAGCTCAATCAGAAGAACCTCGATTACCTTCAGCAAAAGATAGCGGCGCAGCAAATGATGAAGGTAGACTATGGGCCGCCAGTGAAACCCCCAGTAAGCCAACCACAGGTAGTACAGAAACAGTCATCAGGTCAACTTTCAAAAACGTCAACTTTACAATCGGAAAATTCCGTATCGACGGAGACCTCTGCAACGACAACCACAACAACGGATACTGAAAAATTGGAAAAAGAGATCTTTATCGATTTTGAACCGCAGGTCAATGCGGAGTCTCCACTGGTCTTAAGAAGAGCAAAAAAGAGGATGCTTCAGAAAACGTTATCAGAGGGAGAAATTCTATTAGATAGGTAAACTGAAACTTAATAACCTCCCATTTCAATATTTCTTAAATATTCTAAAATAGTATCCTTCCTCATGGATGTGAAAGTTTCGTATTAATTTCAACAAACAAATTAGATGCTTTACTGAATAATCCCCGGAGCTCTTTTTCAACGAGCATTCGTTCGGTGCAAGCTGAAGCAGTAAATGTTTCATTATTTCCGAACTTTGCCATGAAATAAATATAAATTTATGAACCTTGTCTGCCATGAGATATGATAAACTGCGCCTCATAAAGAAGCGGATGAATGAATCTAAAAACATTCAAACGATATTTTAGAGTTTTGAGCTCACGCCATTTGCTCTCTGGGTACAAATTTTAAAATTTAAATTTGGATTTTGTGTGTGATTTATAAAAGTAAACATAAATAATTGAAAGAGGATGTTTATACAAGAGAGTAAGGTTATCTTGAAAACTATCTCTTAAATTGAATAAACTTTACGAATTCGAGCGTCCTCATTTTATGTTTGCTTTTATAAATATTTTATGATTAAGTTTATTTTTTTGATTTGAGTGTGTATTGATTTGTATTTTTTTTGTATTCATTAACAAATTTATCCATGATTTAGACATTTATAATACTTGAAATACTTATTCATGTTAAAACATTCTTAAATACTATCTTAAAAGTTGATAAAAAACTGTCTTTCTATTCATTCAATATTTTGTCTGTTTATAATATATGTATATTATTTTACACTCTCACTGTATATTTTGTTTTTTTTTATATCAAAATAGTACAAACATTTTAATAGATGAATGTCTTAACTTAAATCTTATTTATTAACATTACCTATATATAAATGATCAGTATTTATAAACTATACCATATTAAAACTAACGTTTCATTACATCATAGTAACAAAAAATATTATAATGAAAAAAAAACAGCTTCGGGAAGAAGATTTATTTATATATTTATTGATGCGGATTCATGCAAAATCACCTACAATACAATTATTGAACCACACACCAATCATCGCAACAGAAAATTGTTCTATCAAACAATGAAAGCGTAAACAAATTCACCATATTACAAAACAAAGCTCCAAGAATATTCCCGAGATTTTTTCATACAATTTTTTATTATCAGCTCTGTACTTTTTATTTTGATCTTCAACACTTTTTTTCTCACTGTGCATTTTTGCAAAATCTTTTTGTACAGAAGTAATAATGCGCTTACATTCGTTTTTTTTTATTACTGAGTTTTTCTTTGCATTGCAACCTGCTTTTTATTTCCGACACATATTTCCACAGAATACTACTGCTGTTTTTTTAAAAATTATTACTCGTTATGTTATCACTTACTTTTGTTGCTTTTGTAAATGCTCCCGGGGCGCATATGTGAAAAAACATAATTAATTTCATCATTTTAGAAGAAGACACGAAATTATGAAAAATGCAGAGGAAGGTGATTTGATTAAAGATGCTCCACTTGTTATGTCTACTAGCCATGAAAATGTAAAAACCACAAGTGAAATAGACTTTGGTAATGACTACGATTATTATCAGCATACTCCGATCAAGGATGAAGGAATTTTCAACCAAGCTATTACTGTTAATGGACTATTCAGGTAAGTTTTTAGAAAACGTTATTAATAAGAAAATATATATTACATGTAGCTTTATCTAACAACATGTCGTTCATATCATTCACATTACATCAACAAACTTTTCAAAATATTTTATTTTATAATTGAAATCCGTTTATTGATTCAAAATTAACTCGTCGGGGAAATCAGAAATGGAACAAGTTCATTACTAACATACTAGTTGCAAGATATTGTTCTTTTAACGTTAAAAGCTCATCTTAAATCAATAATTAAAATGAAACAGCAAATTGATTATTATAAAGTGCTCCTTTTTTAATGTATGTATGAAATAGTTTTATCTAATTTGAAGAATAATTGAAAAATAAAGAAAAATTTATTAAAGTTTGCAGGCATTTCAATTTTTCGAAAATTTGTAGTTACCAACTTGTTTCAGAAATCCGACCAAATGAAATAGGACTCGAAATAGGAATAAACGAAAGTCGTTTTTTTAGTCAATATAATACTTTTAACACCAAAATATATTTTATTATTTATTTGTTCATTTAATTTATATGGTACCAATGATTGATGAATATTACATGTCTTTAAATGAAAAGTTATTAAAAACTAACTTATAAAAATGGAGTAATCTAGGTCTAGAGTCCAAAGCATTTTTTTATTTTTTTAATTATTTTTTTCTGAATACATTTATGTTTATTTTTTACTTTTTCACTTTCCACACCGAATGGTGCATAGGGCGCTGTATTGGTGCACCAACAGTATCTGGATATATTTTTCTGACATAAAAATATGATGATCGGTGTTGCGATTATGGTGTCAGTCCAGAGACTATGAAATATTCTAGAAGAGAAATACTTTAAAAATAAATGTTACATGTCAACTATACTGGAAATAGAATCTGAAACCTCTTGCATGGTAGGTAAACGCGCTGACCATTTGGCCATTTCAAAGTTTTTTCACACTGGAATATTCAAATTTCTAAGACTGCTCATTTATGTAAAAAGAATTATCAAGATACGATGCTGTTGATGTATCGATACTGTGTTTTATGCAACATTAGGAACGGAAATGGAATGTTGATGATGAAATGTCATCAACACCAAAAAAACTAATTATAATTTCTATAAATCCTAGTCAATATCCTATTTCAACGACATAGATTTACTGACAAATCTGTTATATCATTTCCTAGAGTGAAAAATATCTCATATTGTGAGTGACAAATCTCGTAATCTTTTGCTATCAATTTATCTGAGCTGTCTCTATTTCAATTTTCTTACTTTTTCTTATTTTTACTGCAATTTTATTTTTCTCACTCAGTAAAATATATTCAATATCACGTTTCACATTTATCTAGTAAAAATAAATATGGTTTTGCAATAAATGCTGTCAGCAACGTTAAAGTTATTTGAAGGTTTGAATAATTTGTTAAATTAATTTTTTTCTTTGTTCAAGTAAAACTTTGACAGTGATATTTCGGATAGGATAGGATTTAAACTCCATACATAGGTACATATGAGTAAATATTGTTTTATGTGTCATTCATTTACCAACTGTTTAAATAAACCTATTTTACTTTTGCTGACTTCAATTGCTTGTGGTATTGTTTATGTGATTTTTATTGTAAGAAAATATCTACACGAATAAATGTTATAATTTCAATAATGACTGCATAGCATAGCTTATTTAAGGGTCATATATACTTGTGCTAGTTTAATCAATGAAATTGCGATGAATTTTTAAATAAATACCTTTATGAATTGGTAAACTTTATATGAAAGACTTCGTATTTTTAAAAAGAAACTTACAATCGTTTTGTATTTCGGAATATTACAAGGCTTACTGGATATTCAATTTGTGTAATTTTACTTATATTACGATTTATTACATTTATAAAAGGATCCGGAGCCATATTCATAAATACCCGACGCGTTATCCATTGGGGATGCTTTGTTGTCACTCAGAAATAAGTCTCTCATTTGGGAAGTTTTTAATCACTCAGGCGACTCAATTTCTTAACGTCACAAAATCGCCCCTGAGTAGCGCCTGCTCACGTCACTCAGCATGTATACATTCTGATTTTCATTGTAGTATCTCGGCTATGCCATCAATTTCCTATCAAATGGTTTCGTTTGTTGGATAACGCGTCAGGTATCTCCATCCGACTATTTATGGCTTTATCTACTATTTATCCGCTATTTATGGAGCCACTTCGGGAAGATTCCGAAACACCCCAAACAAATATTTCGTCGGATATTTGTGAATATACGATCATGAGGGCCATAGTTGCAGTTCCAATCTTATACCACCACTGCACCGAGTTCTTTCACTGTCACACAGAGAAATTATTATAAAGCATAAATAAATATTAAGTACTGACTATGCGTATTTGATTGACCAAAAAATGCTTGAGCTGCGGCGAGGGGTAAAATGAAAGCTTTTGAAGGTTTGGTTGTATTTTTTTAACTATCGCTTAATTGGTATATTAAAAATTTGAATATGTGAATTGAAAATAGACACTGGTTATTTGTAATATATTCGGGAAGACACGAAGAAGGTGCTTTCATTGTATTCAATTGATTGAGTCTGGTTCATAATATAAATCATCCTAAATATGGCTATGGTGTTGCAGCCCCAACGGAGGCCTCCAAGCCCAAGAGTCCGTGGACGAAGAGTTCCACGAGAACATTGTGTGCTATAGGAAGGGAATGTTTAGGAAGAGAAGCGTAAGCCTGGAAGAGGGCAGCTCTGCGCAGGGTAGTGATGGGCAAGACGGTGGGAATAATGGACGGTACGAAATATCAGTGTTATTTATTGGTGTTTACACTTAGCTTGCATCATTTTCACTATCACTAATTAAGGTGGATCAGAATAAGCTCTTATTATCATTGAAACTTGTGCATTTCAAGTTCAGATATTTGAAAAAAAAAACGTATGGTTATTACTTTTTCCGTAATTTACAAATTCAATTATATAATTTAGAAAATAAATCAAAAACAATAAATTGGCCATTTATTTGACTAACCTACACTTTCGCTTACTTCCAATAACCGACTTAATCTCTTTAACACAAACACTGGTCATGAACTAGCATCTCTATCTTCCTTGTAATAAGTTATATCTTTGCGCTCTCTTTTATTTGTTGTATTAGCACCACTTTCATTCATACAATAATTCTTATTTGTATAGCAAGAATAAATAAAATTTTTTATAAAATTCTGCAATTTACACGGATTTCAAATTCTTGATCCAGTGGGAACATGTCTATTTGAAGATTACAGAAAATAAAACTGAATCGTTAGAAAAAATAAGAGAGATATCAAGTTTTGTTTTCTGTAGAGACTCATATTACACCTCAGCCACTCAAGAGTCAAAGAACCGGGCAAAACTCACTTTGCCTCTCAAGCTAGAAGACAATGTGCTGTTATTTAATCTAGCTCTCTAAGCTTAGATCCTTAAAGAACATGGTTACTAATTGAGTAGTAATTGTTCTAACATATTCAGTTAATCCCTATCTCCAAGCCTAGATTTTTAGTACTTGACCTCAGGTAAGAGGACTAGTACTCTTACTTGGTAGTGAATTGAGAAATGAGTGCTCTCCCATCTTTATTTTTTCACGAGTAAATTTCGTCTTGAGCACAAAATTTGGACTTGCATTAACTCTTAAAAGACTGTGGTAAATAATCCCTTTGCGCACGGTGATGTAACATCGTGTTACCACTTGTAAAAGACGGAATATTTTAAAGTTCTGACATCTGAAGAAAAAAAAAACATGGAGACGAATTGTTTAATAATTCTGTTTCCAAAATGTATGCGAATAAACATATAATTTAGCCCTGCTGTAGCAAAATAAATAAAAATCATCAATACATTGACATTTTTCATGATACTCTCTCAGCTTTTGCGAATAATCTCTTAGGAATAAATCTTATTCAATAAGTACACACGTACAACTTATTTTTTATTGCATTGTATCCTGTATAAAAAAATATGTATTACAACTTAACATATAAATCTATTTTGTGTAATTTTATAATTGAAGATATTTATGCATGACAAGTTGTATCAACGAATGCTTTCAAATTGTATGTTTTCTAGTATGTATCTTTGTTGAATTACCTAATAAAAAAAATTAAATAAAATACACTGCTCATATTACGCGCGTGCATCCCCCATCACCGTCATCAACCGACTGAAGACTGAATCTGTTTCACCCAAAACCCGCCACCGAACAGCATCTCTGTCTTCCTTGTTATGAGTTATATCTTCGTGCTTTCTCTTGTTGAGTTGCAGATGTGTTGCTAAATTAGCAGGCGTTCATTCTTCGCGTAGCAAGGATAAATATTTTTTGTATTAACATCCAGCATAGTTTACAAGTTTTACTTTCCAAATCCGGTGTAAAAATGTCCATTTGAAGATTACAAAAAAAATTGAGTCTATCATTTTTAAAAATAAGGGAGATATATCAAATCTTGTGTCTTATGTCGACTAATGTGACATCACAGTCACAAAAGAGTTCAGACAATTTATTTAAAGATTTCCAATAAAAAATACATATTTGCGGTGGTGCAGAGCAAACGCAAATTATGTACCTTATGCAGTTAGAAACTCGGCAAAACATTATGTGATATCAATAACCTAGTATTCTCACAGTAAAAATCAAAATAAAATGTTTTTAATCTAGTAAAGTGAATTCGGTCACCAGTGTAGAAAAAAAAAACAATCTCGCAAAAGGGGCCTTGGAATAGAGATGCTATTAGTTTCATAGTAACTTTATTGCAAGGAGTCATACGAACGTCTTATATTTTTTATAAAGTCAATTTAAGTTCCAAATTTATATTTAATCTTTTTTTTACTTTTTATTTTAGATTCATTGTCTAACTTTTTAAAATAATTTATTTTAACGTATATTTAAAATACTGTTTTTTTTTTACTATCTAAACATATGTTCAATGGATAATATTTTTTTAAGACTAGAAAGGGCAACAAGTCTATTGACATTTATTATCAGATTCAGAAGCTATAGGGGATTGTTTACCCCATTATAAAATTCTTAGTAACTTTATTGTTATATGACACTGTCGGTACCTAGTTTATTATCATGGATGATCCCGTCGAGAGAAGCTTTATTAAAAATATGTTTATACTTTTATACCTATATGAACTACACAACATATGACCAGTCAAAAAAACCTCTTATAATTAAGATGAATGGAGGAGGTACAGGTGTACATGTGTTCTTGAAAAGCAATTTGCAGATTAAAAGCAAAAATAATAACTCATGAACATGGCAATTGTTCTCATACAACGTTGGTATAATAATTATATCTAGATATTATCGTTAGTGGAAAGATTAGACAGCTATAAAAAATAGTAAACTTTTGCATTTTTGAATAATTGTACCCACATTTTTTTCTTGCACCACCATAGGTCAAGAGGCCCAATAACAGTGGTGAATTACAGCACAGAACACCCAGGCTTGAAAAAAATCTTTATGTAATTTTTTTTCTCACCGGGAATCGAACCCGAATCCTTCCGTGCGTTAGTTGATTATCCTGATACCACGGAAAACAATTTTAGATATATTAATTAGCACCATTGACCATTTTATGACATTGGTCGAGGCAATATTCAATCGTTATAATTTTAAAGCATATAAGTAAAAACACTGTTAGACAGTGGCATATCTATGACGCGTTACTCAGAAATATGAGTGAAGTGAAGTAGTGACACTCGCTTGTTACAAGATGTCGCTGCTATGCTAGCCATGTACCGTGGGATTGGGCGGAAACACGTGGAACGTGGCGATTGGCAAGAAGCCGAAGGTAAATGATTACGATGCCACTTAATTCAGCGGTCCCTAGCTATAGTATGTATCATTTATTTATCTCTTTTTCTGAATAATTTTTGCATGTGTATCGTGATTTTCTGTCTCTCAATTTTCAATTGTTATGGGCAGCGCAATATTTGTTGCATATACATAAACTTCGCTAAATCAGAGACGCAAGGGCAAAAAATAACGTGCTCGTTTATTTTAAAGAACCAAATTGATAAAATAAATATTCATTAAACAACAATTAAAGTTATAGGTAAATAAAAACATTACTAACAAAAAAAACTTTCTCTCTAAGGTCCACTTAAAAAAAATAATTCTTTGTCTTGTCAAAGCAACAGTAATAAATAAAATCAATAAAAATCAAATCAAATAAACAAGACTCATAAAAGTGTTCTGAACCACCTTAATAAATATTTTTTTCTGGTCGTTTAGAAAAATGGTTACTGGTCATTTGATTCGAAAGTGGTTGAATTTACGTATATATTTTTCATTGGCCGAGCAATAATTAAGTCATGCTCGCAATCAACAAATTTTCATTAGGTATATCCAAATGATTGTAGACAGTAATGAATAATATTAACAAACTTAGAACCTGTTGGAGAAGGAAATAAAGAAGTCTGGGGATTACAGGGCAAATGACTTATCATTGGCTGTTTAAGTTAAACTATACCCATCATTAATCATTGAGTACTGAATTCAATAATTTTGAGATTTTATTGAAAATAAAGAATAATTTTAACAGAAACTTAGAACTTGTTGAAGAAGGAATGAAAAAGTCTAGGCATTTATATGACTTATTATCGTCTGTTTAAGTCAAACTATACCCCTGATTGACCATTCCGCCAATGTTGAAACATTCCTATCTGATTTTTATTACTTCATAAAAATAAGGATTATGGAGAATAATAATCATAGATGTTCACAAGTAAAATGCTGAATGCTCCGCAGTGTGAAAAGTTATCACTTAAACCAGTCAATAAAAGATCCTCAGATAAAGTATTTCTGGGTTATTGTGCAGAGCGTCGTTCATATTCCTTATTATCACGACGTTTTGAAACCTGTTGCAGGATCCATTATCAAGACTGCGAAAGACAAAAGCCACCCAAAAATACATCATTTGCATCTTCTCGGCCATGAACATTAATTAAATAGGTCGTTAGCTTTTGAAATCCCGAGACTTCCATATTTAAACCGGGTTGAAGCTTCGTGGTAGTATTATGTATTCATCGATGAAATTCAAAGTTTGAATCCTACTCTACCATATTTGCTACCCATTTTTCCAGCACAAGTAATTAACAAAATTTAAGAAGATAGAAAATTGAAATTATTTGGCTGCAATAGAAAAAAAATAAAAATGCATATTTAAAACGAGGTTTTTAAACTGTTGAAAATAATTCTTATTGTTTTTAATATTTTGTCTTGTTCAGCCGTATTAATATAATAAAGATATTATCACTTTGAATGACCTTACAGTCAAATGTTTGATCATAAGTCAAAGTTTATCAAAATAAATATTTTTTTAAAAAAGTGTTTTTTCATAGGAAAAAAACTGGCCGTGTAAAAAAGGGAAAACTTTTTGATTTTAAAAATAATTAGGTACTTCTGAATTGAACAATTATTTAACAGCCGGTCATTAGTAACCATACAAATCTAGAAGCATCAATGTGTAACATTTGATCATTTCAGTACCTTTACATGTGTTTTTTTTATTTCCATCGACATGGAAGCCATTATTTTTAAGACTGAGATTCAGAATAAATTTTTTGATTAAAAAAAAACTTTTTTTAATCACACATTTGGAATGAAAATATTAGTCTCAAGGGGTAAATTCGCACACCCGTTATATTGTTTTATGTATGCTATATTTATGTTAATTATTTGTTTTTATCTGTTTTATAACGCCAAAACACATTGATGTAATATTGACTAAAGGTAAAAGGACGTAACTTAGAATAAATAAAAGTTTAATAAACCAATAACTAAGAATTATTTAAATACTTTAAAAGTAAAATAACATTTATTGAAACCATGTTAATTGTATCGTGAGTTTTTAAAATACAAATACGTTTGTGTAATAGGAATATTTTTTTTTCCTTTTTTGTGGTTAACCCTTCGAATCCCAACAAAAGCTAATACAAACATAATGGTCCCATCTTCGACTTTAAGTCTTTTGTACACGTATTGTTTTAAATTATTTATATAGGATAATTTATATAGTGCCATTGTGGTGAAAATCACCTCAAGCGCGCTGTACAATAAATATCGCAACACACCAAATATTTTGTATGTAATTTTTTAACATTGCATTTTTTATCGTCCTGTTTTAAAAAAACTATTTTTTTTATTCAATTTCACAGAAACTTATATAAAAATAACACATAATCACCGTTTTAATTATAAAATTTGTGCTAGGTGAAGAATGTTAGTTAACAAAATAAATATAATTTCTTGTAAAAGAGTTTCTTTCCTTTTACCTTTTCCCTAAGCATGATAACTCCGGCTAAAAACAAGTTACAAAAGTAAATTGATTAATAAAGAAATATTAAACTATAACAAGCATATGAATAAAAAAAACAGAAAGAAAAATGAAAACCAAAATGTACACAAACCTAAAGAAAATACAAAAATAATATAAAATATATTTTATTTAAAATAAAAAACGCAAATGCGACCTATAAATGGGACATAATATAATAATTATTGATTCCATTTTTAAACATTAAAAAAATGTCTCGTCCAGTTTGACAAATTGATTGCAGTCAATTGGCCTTCTTTCTTAAAAACGTGTCAACTTTTGAAAATTGGGTGGTTGCGGTTTTATACCCTAACATAGTCATGGTTTATGGTACCCTTACGATTAATTATCTTCCATTTATAGGACCTTCGCCAAGTCAACGCCAACGTCTCCTCAGTCCGATGGAGACAAAGGACACCAGCAACTAAAAAGAAGTAAAAAAGACTGCAATAGTCCCGATGATGGAGATTCCGTAGTCCCGACATCGTGCCTTGCACCAGATCAAAAAGCGTCGCCATTTGCATCCAACGATTCTTTGACGATTGACCTCACAAGGTAAAATTTGAATTTATTAAAATTTTATTTGATAAAATTCACATTTCAAGCAATAACTTTGTAATTTAACGTGTAAAAAAATTTAATTAGATATTTTGGTAGTGTAGAATTCATCACCATTCGCTTTCCATAGCCAATGGTGCAAAAAACACTGCATCGATGTGCCAACCGTAGCGTGTCTTGATCATTTTTGTTACATGAAGGTAAGACGACTAGTGCCGCTTCAGGTGCAAGTCCAAGGACTTTAAAATATTCCAGTGTAAAACATTTTTTTTACTAAATGTGTAGTGTAAATTTTGTCTTTGGAATCTAACAGACCTCTCGAATGGTAGACAAACGCGCTGACTTTTAGCTAACGGGGTGGTCATAATTGTGTAAAATTACAAAATCCAAAAAAATATGCCCACCTGCTTCGAAACAAGACTTAAAAGAATATATACGTTTTTACAAAAAAAGCGTTTCTTTGTGTAACATATTTATTAATCAGATATAAATTTGTTGCACTAGATAGGGAAAACATCTTGAGTAGGGAATGTATAAGTTTAGGCATGTACAAGGTATGTGACCTATCATTAGCGAGTTTAAGTGGCCGCTTTACACACTGTGTAACATTTACCATTCTGCCTATGTTCAAACATCCACATTTTCCACGCTCCATCTGTTAGATTTATCCGGTTTAACCAATTCACCCATTGGTGTAGTTGGTTAGACGGCCTACTGTGAAATAGGCGTTGCGGGTTCGATTCCCGCTAGTTGCAAGAAAAAATAATCCAAGAAAGGTTTTTTCTCATTAGTCTGGGTGTTGTAGTGTATATTTCATTACCTCCTTCCATATTCCTTCTTTCCTACCTCTGAAAAGCTTCTAAATAGATGTCAAGCAGGTTATTACTTTAATAAATAATAAATAAATAATGATAGGAAAAATATTTTTTTAAAAAACAAAGCCTAAAAACAAGTTTCAATTTTCTATTATTCTTATTTCAGTTAGTACAATGAACAATGTTTTCATCGACTTAAAAAATACAAGAAAAATACGTAATAAAGTGAGATGGTATTTTATTCATTTCTTTGAATTAATGTCAAAATTTTTACGTGTTTTGCTTTTGTAATGTAACTTTCATAATTACAGTCAGGACATAAGACCTTGTAAAAAAGTGTGTTTGATTTCACTTCTTTGAATATTTTTTATAAGTAAAAAAAATTGAGAGCTGCTGCTTATGCCCTTCTTGGTATCACTTGTTTTGTTTATTTTATATTTAAAAAAAATTATAAATATACTACTGGGCAAAACCTGTGTTAAGGCTTGCCGTATTTAAACCAGTAATTACAAACACAACAAGGTATTTAATACAACCGGATCAGCGGCAAACTTTATCTTTATGATCTGAAATTTTCCGCCTATTTAAGAATACTTTATGGTCGCTAAAAAAAAAAATAATCCAAACCCTATCAGTTGGTCAATTTTCGAGCGCTTTATTGATCACAATACATATTTACCGGCTCCTAGGTTCAATTAGTAGGTTAACAATTCAACGATATTGAAGAATTTTGATTTTTTTTATCATAAAATAGACATAAACGAACAACGCACAATTTAAATTGAGCATGATAAATTTTGACAATTGACATAAACAGCTCACATAAATAATTGTATTTGCAAAATAGCAACATTGTCGAGTCTTATTTAAAAAAGCCTATGTCAAATTTAAAATATGTTATATGCAACAGCTATGGGAAACAGGAAACCAAAATGACATGAACAGACTACAAGAACAGCAAAATAAAATATTGAAGCTAGTATATGACCTCTTTTATCTAACACCAACTAAAGAACTATTTAAAAAAATAAACAACTAAATGTAAATAAACTTTTTCAACTAAAATCATCAAAATTTATTCGTTAGTTAGCCACTGAAATCATTGCAGAAAAAAAACTCAAACTTAAAAAGAATTGTAAAAAACATGGACATAATACAAGAATATCAGAACAATATCACATACAGCATTCTCAAACGAGACAAGGACAATGAAACCAGGGACTAAAATTTTACAATAAACTACCGGACAAAACTGAACAAAAGACTAACTTTTCAAAAGAATCACATTTTGTTTTTGTAAAATGAATGTAATAATCCGGAAGTAATAAATACATTTTCAAGTAAAAAAAATAGTAAAAATAAATAAAACAAAAATAACGAAATTAAAATAAAATAAAATAAAATAAAATAAAAAATAAAATAAAATAAAATAAAAGAAAATAAATAAAATAAAATAAAATAAAATAAAATAAAATAAAATAAAATAAAATAAAATAAAATAAAATAAAATAAAATAAAATAAAATAAAATAAAATAAAATAAAATAAAATAAAATAAAATAAAATAAAATAAAATAAAATAAAATAAAATAAAATAAAATAAAAAATATAAAATAAAAAATAAAAAAAATAAAATAAAATAAAATAAAATAAAATAAAATAAAATAAAATAAAATAAAATAAAATAAAATAAAATAAAATAAAATAAAATAAAATAAAATAAAATAAAATAAAATAAAATAAAATAAAATATAACAAAATAAAATAAAATAAAATAAAATAAAATAAAATAAAATAAATTAAAATAAAATAAAATAAAATAAAATACAATAAAGTAAAAAGTGAACATTATATTCAGATGCAAGTAAAATTGTCGATGACATTATCAAATTTTAGTACATTCGGAAATTATATATTTTATGGTTATATTATGTGACTGACTTTTCCCCGCGGCTTCGCTCGCGTGGAATTAGGGAAAACTTAGTAATTGATTAGTTTTGTCGTTTAACAATGAGAATTTTCCAGATGGAACGAAATTTTTTGGGATAAAAATAACCTGTATTAATTGCCGACCCTCCGGCTGACGCCATTAAAAAAAACGACAATTCGTTTATCTATGACAACGTTGTATCGTTATTCTCTTTTAATGTTAATTCATTTTCCACATAAAAAAATTCCGAGGAATCGATTTTGAGAAAATGTAGTTTTAACACTTATTAATTCTCTGGCTATCTTTGTTCAAAATATAACATTAATTGATTGCTCAACAGAGTTGTGAAAAAATAATTCATTTCTCCTTTAAGATTTTTTGCGTGGAAGTGTTATTTTTTTTTTCGATATTTATTTGACTTCTCTGCTCTCTACCTATTGTTCTGCAAAAAATCAAGTCGATCCGTTGCTCTGTTGCGATGTGAAGGAAACACAAACAAAGGTACAAACACACTTAAATATGACATGGATACTCTTACATTTATACATAAAACCACAGGTGTAATAAAATAATATTAAATTACACTGTTAAATTTTAGCGAGATATTGCACATTCCTTTTCCCAGACTTTAAACCAACAATTTTGTAAATTTATGTATTTTGTGTCTCTTTCTTACAATAAGTAACATTACCAATTTATGTATGTTGTGAAAGTTGTGTTAGAATGATGTATTATTAAAACAGGTTTACTTTTTGCAAACGTATTTCATGATTTATTATTATTTTTACTGAAAAAAAAACATTTGAATAACGAAAATTAAAGTTTTTTCAAGACAAAGTTGAAAAAACTTTAACGTGATACTTTCAGAACTCTTAAATTGAATTGAAAAACTTAAAACATAAAAAAATAATTAAAATAACATTTTGGTCTTGTAACAGTGGTTGGTAAAAAATATCTTTAAGAAAGATAACATTATAACCTATTTTATTATCTAATAAAGCCTAGAGCACTGCATTGGTACACCGATCTCTACGTACATTGATCATTTTTGTTATATGAATGTAAGATGATTAGTTTTACGCTTCAGGTGACAATTCATGGAGTATCATTATGTAAAAACACATTTTTAATAAATACGTCATGTCAGGAATCAAACCCGAGACCTCTTACACGTTCGGTAAACTAGCTGACCATTACATCGCCAGGCAAACATATGACATTACAGAAAGTGGTATATTCAAAACAAATAAAATGGCACTGCGTATTATATTTTTTGCTTTCGCCCGTGTCAAGTTGATTCTTTTACAATCTACGTGATAAATTAATTACTTATTTAACGCTGATGGTAATTAAATTCAAACCAATCGTTTACTAATAATAAAGAAATTTTGTTTTTTTTTTTAATTATTTTATTTGTGAATACACTATTAAACTAAGCCAAAAAAAAAAGTTTATTTTTATATATCGTATTATCAGCGCTATGATTTTTTTAGGTTTTGCATTTCTGAAATAACTCCGCACTTAATGTCGTAGGTTCTTCTCTGTCAAATCTTCCGATTAATTCGTTTACGGTAAGAAAACCGGATATTCTTTACAGCTCTCATATCATTGGTTGTTCCATATGAACCAGTGACGTGGGTCAAAATAGTGCGTTTTCAATAAAATATTTTTTATTATATTTTCATACATTTTCAAGAAACTTTGCAGTACAATTTAATGCTCTAATACTTACCGCGCACAAGAAAACAATTTTTGTATCCAATTTCTCGTAAGCCTGAAGTTCTTAATTGAATTTAATTATATTTAACTTTATCATTACTGTTTAAGATTGGTATTTACCAAACTAAATAGAGTAATTTTAATATTTTTTTAAAGAATAGTCGCCTTAAGTTCTAATTAGTGACGTCTTGATTCAAAACCAATTAAATCCATGTATGTCGACGGCTGACTGTGAAACTTAGTTGATTGGAAGAAATTGCTCATTAATGTACAATTTATATTATGTATAAAAAGTCAATTTTTTTTCGGTACATTAGCACTCAGACTAATAATTAATCATGAAATAGGTTCGTCATTAATCGATGTTGTATTTCACTGCATGGCTTATTGATGTAACGTGCCAATCCATTAATGTGTCACCCGCAGTCCCCGTTGTTCAAACGAGGGTCTTCAATTTGCTTACAGAGACCACTCTGATGGAATTTGGAATGAGTCGCAGGCAACAGTGCTTCAAGTCGACTCGGGAACTGACAATGGAATGCCAAACAGGTATGATTACAATTACATTGTTTTACGTTAAAAGCGACGAAATGATACCTCGCTCTAATCATGTTCCTCTGGTACAGCGGAAAATCAACGTCGTTAATAATTAACTATGAATCACATAGAAAATCACAACAAATATTTAATTGAGTTGTTTGCTTTTTCGCGTATTAATTTTTGACAATTCTTGATGAGATTCTATTCTCAACAAATTACGTAATGTTTATTATGAATCGTTTGCACTAAGCAAGTAAAAATAATTAGTTTTTGCTTAAATAACAGATTACAATTTATTAAAACTGTATTATGTTCGTTGTTTTAAAAAAAAAATAATGATTTGATAGTCTTAAAATTAAGACTATCAATTTATTTATGATATGAAATAAACCCATCCTTTAATCAGGATAAATTACATGAAAGAATAACGTCCGAGTCTTTTGAGTCATTCCCTCGGTAGAGATTGTATATTTAGTACAATTGCTTCTAAATGAGAAGCATTCTGACAAATTCAGTATAATTTGTCACTTAATGTAAATATTTTCCCGAAATTAATAAAAACAGTTCATTTTGTTATTGTCAACCACGACGTTAGCTACAGTTTACATTAATATAACAGGCCGTAGGTACTCAGGTTGAAAATTGAGCATTACACTTTTGTTGTTAATCTTTTTACTATTTTTTTTTTTATAAATCATAAAACACTAAGTATTTTACAGGAACAATACATTGAATTACATTCCCAGGAGTTTCAACAACTCAATTCGGGACATAAATAATATTAACATAAAAAAACACATTATGAGAACAACAAAGAAACAAAACAAGTTTAGCACATTTATAACTAAATATAGCACTACAATATATACGCCAAAAACCCTTTCTTACACAAACAGAATAATCATATAAAAAAAAACGTTTTCAAAAATGAAGAAAGTGGTGAATCTTCTAAGGGAAATAAGGTCGTTAACATCACATCACATCTTAAAACCAAACCAAAAATTTGGAACACTGCCGTTCTACGTACTTGAGTTAAACAGCTTCTTGAGTGAATTATTACTCTGAGGTAAAAACACAAAATGATTTTTTATTACAGTTTGAGTGTTTATGTTTCAGTATATCAGAAATGAGCTCATTGACGGCAAGCCCTGGCAATCCTTTATTACTTACACCTAATTCGAGAAGAAAACATTTACTCATGCTGCAGCATCAACAAAGAAGCTCAATGGATACTGATGCTTTGGACGAAGAACTAGACTATGCAGTAAATGACTTTAATTTTTAATTAAAACACTCCAATCAACAATTCGTTTGATTAACATGTCATAAAATTTATCTTCTTTTTCAGTCGCAATCACCGTCATCTCCGAGAATGAAGGTCGACATATCAGTTTCTCTTTCTCAATCTGCAGTTAAGCAGCAAGCTTCTTCACCTGTGTCGATAGCCAGTAAATCCATAGCTCCTCCGATAACCAAACAGCCGACGTCAACAAACCCAATGATGAAAATTATATCATCTCCTAATAGAACGACTCCATTGATAGCCATAACCAAATACGACCAATCGATAGATTTACCGGACAGTGCCTTGAAGCGCAGCATTTGCGGAAGTGTCAGCAAAAGGAGAGAAAGAGCTTTGAGTCCGTCGAGGAGAAGAGATCTTCAAAGAAAAAGTCCAACCGGGAGAACTCCAGACCTGACTCCGAGTCATACCCCTCATAGATCGCTAGAGTCTCCTGACAATGGCATCGTTAAAGGATCTAACTCAGTAGTTCCAGATCTTTTGCTCGCGAGGACAGATTCAGCGAAGACCAATATGACTGATGTATCAGAAAGTACTACCACTACAACGACGGATGATTACGTCACAGCTAATTCAGATAGTTCTAAAAAAAGTGGCAGCTGTAAAAATATTAATCATGGTAAATGTTTTTTTTAATTTCCACCGAATTTATTTATGAATATGGAATATTTACTACATATTTATCATCATCATCATTCTCCTTCCCACACCTAATGGTGTATATGGCAATGCATTGGTACACCAACCGCAACGTATCTTAATCATTTTATACAGAGTAGGTAACGTACGTAATTTGTTAAAACTCCTAATATTCATCAAACAAGATATTATATATTATATAACAAAGCTTATTTTATCGGCAACCTCCGTGGAATAGTGGCTAAGCCGCTTGACTCAGACACGGAAGGTTTCGGCTTCGATTTCTGGTGAGAACACGAAAATTTAAAAAGTTATTTTTCTCAAGCCAGGATGTTCTGTGTTGTAATTATCCATGCAATTGGGCTTCCTGGCCCTATTTTGGTTCATTTTTATATTCTCACTTTTAACATAATTATAAAAAAACTTGATTTGTTGAATTTTCGCATTGACTGTGCGCTTAAATCGTATTTTCTATTTTTTTTATAAAATGAAACAATATGCTATTTTCATATTACAACACAGATGGAGAACATTTTATATAAGAAAATATGGATTTACAGTCCAAGCATTTACAGGACATAACATGTCATTGGCTGGTTTAAGTGGCCACCTTACACACTGTGTAATATTCACCGTTCTGTCTATGTTTAAACATCCGTATTTTTTCAATTCTTCTTTCTGTTGACAATACTTTAAACATATTGGTTTAAAGTAATACTTTAATGTGAATAACATAATGTGTTCGAATAAATTTTATAAGTGGAAGCTTTATCTGCCCACTAAAAAATAGCAGTTATTTTTATTTAATTAGGTTAAAAACTCTAATTATCCAGACGTTATTTGGATATGCAGAGATCCGGTTTAATTAATGTTTACTCTACGATTACTATTTAATTTCTTTTGAAAAAATACAGCGTATCGGAATCACAATAAAACTTATTTAAACATGTCTATCAAAGTTTTAGGAGACATCTTATTTTTTACCATGACATCTTAATTTTTTATTTCCTTCTAATAATCCGGATATTTGGCGATCCGTTATTATGAAGAAATATTTACCAAAGAAAGGATACACAATTATTTTTACAATGTTTATTCGAAAGGTTTGTACACGCTTTCATGACACAAGCAGGCATTTTGATTTCGATTCTAAGCGTTACGTCTGACTGGCGGTCAAAGAACGACATGACTGAGCGTTTCGGCATGAGTTAAGTGTCATATTTTATTTAGGGCTCAGGACATGTCTATGTGTATTAACATGTCAAAGCATTTATAAATTTAGTAAATAATTAGAATGTACTTATTTTAATATGAGTTAGATAAACACAACTTACATTTTCAACTGCTTTACCACCAGAGAAGGTAAATCTAATTAGCAAAACACGGTGCATTAATCAAATTGCAGTGCCTGAATCTAAAAACCATGAAGGTTCCTCGTTCGAGAGTGCCTCCAGCATATACTCCCTGGCGAGAGTGGAGGCCATATCGGAAGACATGGTGGTCCCATCGATGTCCCCTCCCCCTGGCGTTCTCGCCCGGCACGTGGAGACGACGGCGACCGCGGGGGTCGGTGTCGCCGGCAGCGGCGCTGCACAGGCGGGGGAGTCAGGGAGCAGCGCCCCCAGACCGCCCCAGGCTACTCCGCACCATGAAGACGGGAAGAACAAAGGAGATAAACACAAGAAGAGAGCGGCTAGTGCCAGCCCGGCTAGCTCAAAGGTATTTTTAAGTTACCAGATTTAAATACCCTCGTTGACATTAATCGAGTCTAGGGTTTTGATTTTAAATGCATTATTTGTTATATAGATTTCATCTTTGCATATACCTATTAGATCAATATAATATATACTTACCAATATATATATAATACACCTAGGTGCCTTTTTTAAACATTTTAAGGCGTGTGTGATTTTTTTTGACTTTCAGATTTTCCTTATGTTATATTTGTATTTGTAAATTTCTATTTTTTTTTTTTTAATCAGATGCATTTAATTTGATTTTTTCATTTTAAAACGCTATTGGTGGAATTTTTTACACATTAAATAATATATTCAAGTAAACAGAGTAAAATTATAAAGTAAATAAATAAGTAAAAAAATAAAATATAAACTTATGTTAGTTACGTACTAATAAACTGTTAGTACTCGTAAAATTTAGTTTTATAATTTTCTTTATATTAATATAATTTAATTAAGCTAGTCAATTTAAAGGAAAAATTAAATTTATCCTTTTTTTTACTTATTTGCGCATACTGTGTTCACATATAATTAATTAACAATATCTGAACATAACATATTGTGATTATTATACCAACTTCTAATGTATTTTTATTGTTTGTGTACCATAATAAATAATGTAAACTAAATGTTATTAAATACTTGTATATAACCTCTTGCCGACTTTTCTATGTCTACCGGATTCAAGGCGTACCCGTCTCTTCGTCAGGACAGCAAATAAACCAATAAGCAAACCAACATGCAAAACCCACCATCCACCTTCTCCATAGTTGTTGCACAAAAATATAAAACCAACACGATATGAATTTTAATAAGCACATGCACTAAAACAAACATGCACTGATTAGGACAAACATGTACTTTCCTAACCAGTGCATGTGCGCACACTCTTAAAATGCATGTCGTGTTGGTTTTATATACTAGAACTATAGTGAAGGTGTATAGTGGGTTTTGCATGTTGGTTTGCGTGTTGGTTTCATTGATGTCCTGACGAAGAGACGAGTACGTCTCAAAACCGGTAGACATAGAAAAGTCGGTAAGTAAATATAAAATGTAGCAGTGTAGTGTAGTTTTATCTCCAAATTTACGAAACCTTTAAAAGACTTATGTATAATAAGACTATATTTACAAGTAATACTTATATTCTAGCATAGTACAACAAAAGAACCACCATCGCCAACTGGAAGCAGTAGCTCTTCTGGCAGTTACAGTTTAACTGGTAGTACTCCAGATGTTGGAGGGAACAGGAAAAAAAATGGGAAGAAGAAACAAGATACCGAAGAAGACACAGTTGTCGAAACCGTCCAAAGACCGCCAATCGCTAGTCCAACACAAGAACAAACTGTGCCATCGATAAAGGTAATCATAGTATCAAACTATTCGTCAAATTAATTTTTTAATGCAACACGAGTAATAAAATAATAACAATAAAATTAATTACTTTTTTTAGGGCGAGTCCATTTCCGACGATGAAAGAAGTGGACATTATTCATCTTCAGGATATTATGAAAGTCCTGTTGACGATGACGATGATGACGGTGGGTTAAGTAAGTTTAATAAAAATGGCTAAGTTTAATTGTTTTTGTGGTAGTGCAAAAAATGCTTAATTTTTTAAAAATTACTCTTATGAAATTCCTTCTCTTAACGAAAAATTATTATTTCTTATTTTCGTAGCATATAAATATTCAACCAAATACAAAAACTCAAATCGACCATGGACTGCCGATGAAAGACGTAGAAAAAGAAAAAACTTTACATTAGAATTTTCTAAGCAGTCATCTGAAGGCGTCAAGTCTCCGCCTCACGATAATAACTGGGACCGGAGATCTTCTGTGGTACCAGAAACAAAAAATTTAAACAAAAGTCCAATGAACCACGAAAAAGGTTTAGAAGAAAAACCGCTGCCAATAATATTCATTCGAAAAAGTCCTAGTTTCCCTGAAAAATGTAAGATCACGCCTTCTCCAAAGGGTGTTGAGAGCGAAAGAACAGCGAGAGAAAGAGATTTTGAAGCCAAACGGGCAGCCGATAGAGAAAGATTCATGAAAAAGAAATCCAAAAGTAGAAGTCCTGTCCAAGGAAGGAGTAAAGATGTAACACCTGGCCACATAAGAAGTCAGGGATTATTAATGGATACATTAAGAAGACAAGATATGGCCGCCAAAAACGGAAAAGTTACTTTAAATGTCTTAACATCTGATGACTCCAGTGAACAATACAGAGCTGAAGGTACGTTTAATTTTTTCTTTTCAATGATGATTTCAGTATGAACATTATATTTATGACTTAACTAATTGATATTAAAATAATTTTCAAAAATCATTTTTTTACAGCTAGTGGAACGAACGGAAGCATTTCACCTAGAAGACATAGACGACCAAGAGAAAGTCCAAGAAGAAAAACTGGCAATGGAAATGCAAAATCACCTACATCAGCTTTTAATGCAGGGACTTCCTCTCATAGGTGAAAATATTATAAGAATTATATTTTAATATTTAAATTGTCAAATAAAAAATTAAACCTCTATCCTCATCATTTCAGAATACGAAAAAAAAGTGGATCAAATGAAAGTGTTTCTTTACCTGGAAGTTTACCTAGAAGAAGATCGTCTATTCAGCCAAATAAAATCATCAGTTCTTTAGAAGCAGAAGATATAGGTACGTTCGTATAATTTATCAGAGCAAAAAATATACCTACATGTTTTTTTGAAAGTAGTAAATAATAACAAATTTTACTATTTAAAATGACAATTTTCAGAAACATCTTTAACATCAGCTGGCTACAGACTTAGTCCTTTGAATTATATCAAAGCATCAACTGATACTTTAGGAAGACCAAAAATGCAGAAAAGAAGTATGATAACTTTTTTTAGTAATGACTTGTACTTTAGGTTATAAATAGTGTCTCAAATGTATTAACTAATTCATTGTTTTAAGTTAATCCAGACTGCAAGAAGCCTAAAGCTATGTCAGCAGAATCACTGCGGTCTGTCAGTCCAGGAAGTGATAGTGTCTTCTATAGTGAAACAGCAGATCTGAGTGCTGCGGGAGCTACTTCATCGGGTGGAACTGGAGTTAGTACAAGCGTACACTGCCACCATTGTGGAAAGCAGGTAGACATCATCACCGCGGAGGATGCTTCAAGTCCACATTTCAAGGTGAACATACTTTTTTCAGTTAAAAAAAATGAAAATTAAATCTGGGATTTTTTTTTTAAAGTTTAAATTTGTACTATTATACAAAATTAAATTCAACTCAAAAGTTGCGCAACAACGAAACTTAATATTTTTATAAAATAGTTATTCGTGCAATTTTCAGTCCTTAAGTTTATTTTTTTAACTTTAGGGAGCATACAGAGAAGAACAGCCTGATATAGTTCAACCACCTGCTGGATTTGCAGACTCTCCTAATGGAGTCAGACCAATTGGCAAACACACCGGTGGAAGACTCTACAAGAAACTAGAGAAGAGGTTTAGGTCTGAAGAGAGGCAGCACGCAGAGAGAAGGCATCATCATAGGTATCGTCAGGATGTCAGGGCAAAGGTTGGAAAATCTTTTCAAAGACGTCTTGAAAGCCGTTTTCATCGCCTTTTTTCATGTTAAGTTGCTATTTAATTAGCAACGCCTAGACGACTAGTCGTCTAACAAAAAATATGAAAACTTAATAATTTATTTTATATTTTTTGAGATCTAAGTTTTTAAAGCACTTTTTATGTTCTTTATCCCACTCATAACCCCAACTACAAATGCAATCAAAAGATCCTGGAAGGTTTAAACAATTTTGTGTCTCAGCGTCACATGTGTGAGTATTTCCAATGCACTCATTAATATCCACGCACATTCCGTAAACATAGTTCCACTCGAATCCTTTGGCTTTACACGGACATGAAATATTCCACCGGTTTAAAATCAAATCATCCAAGGAATTATTTCTTGATTTGTTGAAAGCGGATAGCATATTGGTAGAATCGTTATATGAACAAAATAAACTTTTGTTATCTTGACATTCGTTCAAACTTTTTACGTGTGAAATCGGACAAAAGGGGTCGGGACAAAAGCTGTACATTGCGCATTGAAATTGTATTGAGTTATTCGCTCTGGGGTCAGCATTTCTAGGACCAAAATCTTTCTCAAGACATTCTGCATAATTATCACAGGGGCTTTTGAAGTATTTTAATTCACTTTGTTCATTCATTGTAAAGTAACACATGTAATACGATGCCGATGTCTTCCAAACATACCGAACGATTGGGTTTTGAAAAAGTTCATTTTTCTCTTTCTTCAGTTGATACTGACAATCAGTATCAATACTGCTTATTTCATTTTCAGTCAATGTTTGGTTCATCAAGTCATTTATTACAAAGTTTGTATCATCTTTGAGTTGAAATGGAGAGAAGGTAAAAGTTCTATGAATGTATTGAAGACATGTGTAAAAACCTTTGTCACAATATTCTTTGACTTTCCAGTGAACATTTTTTAACGGTGGGTTCGGAAAGTATTTGTAGTTAGTTACTTCACTCATTTCTGCGTTTCTTTTGTCCCGCTCTTTGAACTTATGTGACCTTAGAAAGAAACCTATTTCTTGAATAATTTCGGATTCCCAACCTAGTTCTTCAATTCCGTCAACGTAAGAAAACCCGTCTTCTTCATCCATAAAATGTTGATGAATTGATAGATGTTGAGAATCATTAGAAAGCACTTGTTTTATCAATAGTAATAAATAAATCCACTCCATTTTATATTAATATCTAAAGTTACTATTAAATGATTCGATGACATTTGTTTTTTTTATTTTAATTTAATAATAGAATATCCATAGTCACACATACCTAGGTACCTGACTAAAGCCACTGGCGTGAAAACGTAGAATAGTAAATTGATCTTCTCTGTGAGTTATGATATTTTGCAGCATGATTTTTTGAACAAGGAATTCATTTTTAGTCTGAAGAACGTGGAAAAGATGAAAACGACATTCATGACATGAGGCCGATGGCAAGATCTACTGGCAATAGTTTGGACCGTCTAAGAGCAGCTGAATCAAGTCCAAACATGGATGTTGATGGTAAAATAACTTCGTTTTTATTTTTTATTTTTTTTTTACCTAAATTAAGAAGGATTTGCGAAATATTTTTAATAATAATAATAATACTTTGTACTGTTTACAGAAGCTGATGATCCTGAAAGTGACTACGGTGTGTATGCAGATTCTTATCGGGGAAACGTTTGGATCTATATAGGAGATAATGAGGAAATCAATGCTTGGCAAAGACCTGATCGAGACGGTAAGTCAAACTTTGCTTCATGTTTATTTGATGTGTTAACTTCTGAAATGAAGAATCTGTCTGATGAGTTAAGATGAAAGTTAAATGATTGTTGGGTGCTTTAAATGATCACTTAACAAACAGTGTAATATTGACCATGTTGTCTATGTTTGAATGTTTGCATATTTCAACAATACTTTTGCTTGACGTATGCGTCTGTCAGATGGAAGTATTTTTTTCTGCTTTATCAAGTTAGTTAACAACACTATTATCTCTCATTTACGTTATATAAAAAATATTTAATGCATGGTGTTTTCAAAAGATTTAAGACTTTCTTTTTTTTATTTCTTCAGTTAACTAATTGTACAATGTTGAACCTAAGCACATGTTTATTTTTATAAACATTTGTTTATGTATGTATATATTTAATACAGTAATTATTATTATAATTTTTGTTTTAATAATAATAACCAATAATAATCGAGCGAGAGTGTAAATCTGAGTCAGGTATAATTAATAAGATTAAAAAAGGGTCTTCGAGATGGTTTGGTCATGTAGAACGAATGGAAGACGAAAAAATGGTAAAACAAGTATATTTGGCGAAAACGAACGGTAACGTAAGATGAAGACTACCAAGGACGACGTGGCATGATCACATAAACCACAATCTTAAGTCTGGTCATGTTAAAACCAGGCAGAACCGAAGGACATGTATGACAAGATGTATGAATGTGGGAGAAGCTAGAAATGTATGCCAGGATATACGTGCGTGGCGGTCCGTTCTCTCTGCCTACCCCTAAGGGGAAATGGTAGAAGTAGTAGTAGTAGTTTAATTTGTTTTTTTTATTTTATTTGTCTCATGTTACTCCATGTTGGCACTTTTTATCTTCTGTGACTATCCCGAAACATGAATGGAATGTATGAACTGACTCAGTGAAATATAAATAAAAATACGTGTTGGAAACCATCGTGTTAATCGTGGCTAACGCGGAGCGGAGGCGAAGTAACGAAACGTGTTATTTTTATAACAGCTGTTCAATATAGGTATTTGAAACATTTAAAAAATTCGCGACAATCGCGGACGGTGAATTTGAAGATCCGAGATTCGAACCCCGCTCTGACACAATTCTTAAAAAGATATCCGTAGATAGAGCGATTTGATGCATATAGCTATTCTGTCAATCTCTTGGTGATGCCTACCCAACGCTCCGTGAAAAGTACAACTGCACGTCAGACTGATTATGCCTAGCTAAAATCTAATTAATCAAGGCTCGTATATCCGTTTTTTCTACCTCGAAAATCTTTATTATGAAATTTCAGAGTATCAGGAAGAAATTTTCTGGGTGGGTATGTTTTTTTTATATAGCGTATAAAAAAATCGTCGCTCTAGTGCTTTAATCCAGGGAGAAAATACAGGAACACATTTGAATGTAGAGAAATCAGATCACGCATCCCCTTCAAATGAATACGAACTAATAGAAAATGACACATAAAATGAACCAAAGCCCATATTATTCCAAGACAACATCTTGTTTAGACTCTCAATAGTGTCGTAAAATAAAGAGAAATCCTATTATTTGTCTTAAGCTGTTAGCCAAAAAAAAATGCCATCAACAATTTCAAAAAAAGGTATTGCAAACGCGATGAAATTAAGTTTTCGTTGAAGATTTAATAAACAAAAAGCGTAAGTAGAATAAATTTTCTGGTACCACTAATTTCAGCGTCGACTACATTACGCCACCATTTTCAGTTTCGACAATCATTTATTTAATAAATTCCAATCAAACTCAAATGTAATCTTTTGGTATTAGCTTTTTTATTTCGGTTTAGACCACCTTGGATGCTGGAACGCTGACAGTGTTTACAAACAGATCGCACGCATGGTTGACTAACCATTTGTCAGATAATTGCTTCCAATGCCATTGGTCAAAATATCAAAAGTCGAAAATCCACAGAAAAATTCTCAAAATATATTCGTATTGAGTTGAAGGACGACACGTGTTATTTTATCATTTAATTAGGCTTATCTTCTGGAAAGAAACTTAACAAGCATCTTGTTAATTAGAGAATTTCTTAATGAAACACTTTCTTGTTAAATTTTATTTTATTCTAAATGTTACAAGATACATAATTTTATCCAGCAACTTTTTTATCCAGATCGATGATGCCAAAATTTGATAATAAAATTGATTATAAGAAAATGTCTTTACCCAAATAATATTTTTTTTGAGAGAACATTATTTTTAACATAAAATAAAAACAAAAATAGTACAATAATATCAATTAATATATGCTTGTACAATACACCAGAATTAGTTTCTTCTACCAGACTAACTTTACAAATAATGAAATATTTAATCCGTTATATTGGGACAATATATAAAACCAGAAACCATCGAGCAACATTATTAAGATAATTAGCATGAAAGTTTGCCTCTTAAACATAGTTTCACTGATGTGGAAGATGTCTATCTCCGAAGTGATAATGTTCAGCTGTCTGACTGCTCTTCTAATTGGTATAGCCAGAGGCTGGTTGGTTCTAGAACCCGAGTGGTAAAACAGTATGTGCTGACGCTATCGGAGATTACCATCAGGATCATGAAAGTTCATACTCTTTGAAATAGCTGAATTCTAGACAACAACTATTATAAGTCTGAAAAAATGGGTCAGTTTTAACCCATTCCTTCTAAGTTAAAAAACGTTGGCCTCAACCATGCCCATGACGAATTAAGTGGAACAGAGTTACGGAAAACTACCATACTCCTTCATGTAGCGATACCTCAGAAGTTTTTGGAACTCTCTCCAACATGAGTAAACATCTCGCCTTATGCGGACTCCATATCACCAAGACACTCTCAAGCCTGATCCAAACAAACGAGTTGTATAAGATTCTGAGTGTGTGAGAATTGTCAAAAACCCTACCAGTTTGTAGAATAAAACCCAATTGCCTCAGTGCAAGGTTACATGCTCTCTCGACATGATCATGAAAAGTCAATTTGCTTTCATATATGACCCCAAGATCTTTAATCGTCAAAATACGCATGAGTTGGCGATCGTTCATTGTGTATCTGTGATATACAGTACGCAATTATCTAGTGAAAGATGAAATTAAGCATTTTGAAATATTATAACACATTTTGTTGGTAGTACGGTTAGTATTGTTTATATCGGACTGTGGAAGTGAGCAGTCAACTGGGTTTTCTACCTCAAGAAATAATTTCAATTCATCGTCAAATAAAAGAAATCGCAAGAAGTTGATGACTTTCACGATATCATTTATGAAGATGTTAAAGAGGAGGAGACCAAGGTTTAACCCTTGTAGTACTTTGAAATGAGGACTGAGAATTGTTCTGATAAAAATATTCCATATAAAGTAAACTGTTTTCTATTTTCAAGATAGCTAATGAAAAACGTGACTTACTGAAGAGAGAAACCAAATGCCGTTAATTTAAGTAGTATTATATCATGTTAATCAAAAGCCTTCGAGAAATCGATACAAGAGCAATCAACTAGTTGGCTTGTTCAGTAGGGTATGGGTGGAACTCAAATTACAGTCCCTCCTTATGGTGAACTTTTCGTCATTTCGTTTGAAGAAATGTGAAATAGGTGAAGAGCTGCAAAATATAAACGGTGCAGACTCTAATTTTTTAATATTTTTTTTTCCTTTTGCTTAAAATGACTCTACACATATTTTTTCTACACTAAGCAAATAAATAAAAATATTAAAAATTACTAATATGGTATTAAAAGTTTTTAAAATAGAATAGTATGTACAGTAAAAATATATTCAAGGCAAAAAAATTTCGACGTTTTTTGACATGGCCGGTTTTGTTTTAGTATTTTTTCGTTGATAAACATGTAAATACGTAAGTTTTGAACCCTGTTTGAATTTGGTGATGAAACAATCGCTTTTTTCGACCCGGTCTGTATAAGAATGTGACTTTTGTATGAAAAAAAATATTTAAATACTTCAAGCATATCTTTTAAACTAGACAGTCAAAGACAGGTTTTTACGTTAGAACTGAGTTAAATCAACATTAAGATGTTATTCACTCCTTTTACAGATGACAGAAGCTTAGATGGTGAAGACAAAGACGTAAGAAGAGATTCTACTGAATCAGAGCACGAATTTAGGAAGAAGTATCAGGCCATCACACATAGAATGGTGCATAGAAAATCATGCATAGAGATGTATAGAAGACAGTCTTCGAATACTTTTGGTAAGTCTTTTCTACATTCTTAGAATATTCTCTTCTAAAAAATGGTTTCTCTCTTTTTTTATTTTTTTTATTTATTATTCACATATAATATTATTTTTCTTTATTACAGGACTCACCAAGCCAACTTATATGGCTTGACGGTGAAGATCCTTTACATGAAAACATATGATCATACTACATAATTTTATAATAATAATAACTGCTCACTTAACTATGAAATAAAGAGCAAAAAATCTATATATACGAGTATTTATATTCAAAAAAGTAGTATTTAAAAATATATAAAAATAGCAAAAAATAAGTACGCAATATCGCAATTATAAGATAAAACACAAATACAAAACTGGAATACTAAAATTTAAAACAGGAGTATGTACATAATTAACAGGCATAAAGCCTTTTTGAAAAAAACATTATTTCTTTACATATCTATTTCCATTTTCATATCTTTGTCTATATGTAAATCTATACCTATGCCTATATCTATATCTTTAGGTATACCAACAGGTATATCTTTATCCATATCAATATTTTTACCTATACATACACACACATATATATCTATACACACACACATATACTTATATTATATATGTTAATAAAATCAATATATTGCTGCTCTTACTATAATGTGTCATTAATTTTGAAGATGTTTTTTAAATTGACCTAAATTTAAATTTATTTTCTTATATTTCACTTAAAGATTCTTCTCATCGTTTCTTTGAATCCCTTAAAATAAATATGTGTTTATGTTTTTCCTTTTTTAAAAAAAAAATGTTATTACTATTTTATTTTATTTTTACATCTGAGTATGTTTTTCATTCTTTATTTCCATTCTTAATTCTTAATTACTCTTACAAGTTTGCTCCATTTTTAATATTATTTCCATTTGTAAATACTCACTACAAACTACAAACCTTAAAATATATTTTTTTTTTCACTTAAATTTAAATTTTTAAACAACTTTCATTTATGTTTTCTTTTTCCTTCTCTTTTTTATACTTTCATAATTAACATTAGATTTAATTGCTTTTTAATATGGAAACTTCACTGGTCCATTAGAATTAAGTCCAATTGTGTAAAATATTAAACTTTGTAACTGTACTGTATGTTTCCTGAATAAAAGAAAATAAAAAAAAAAAAAAAAAAAAAAAATATACATTTCTATACACACGCATATACATATATAATACACAAATATGTACATATACACATATTTATAAAATATATATATATATACATCTACATACACATAAAAATATCCATGACCATATAACATATTTATATTTCTGTTTTATATATATCTATATTAACAAATATTTTTTTATTCGTATATAAACTCCCGATTGCATAGCCATTTTTTTGCCCTTTTCTCTTTTGGTAGTGCCATTTCTAAGATTATTTGGCAATAAATTGCACACAACTGGAACCATATATTTTAGAGTTCTTTTTCCATATTTTTGCTTATCTTTGGAATCACTAAACGTTCATTATGCGTAAAATAAATGTTTACATTTATAAATGTTTATAATTTATTTGAAACAAATTGCGGCTTAGTCTCTTATTGATATTCTGCGCTTAATATTTTGATGAGAAAATTGATAATAAAATAAATAAAATAACTTTGTTTTTATTTTAGAAAATTTATAATTACCTAGCAGTTCAAGATGGTTGAAATCATTTTATTTACTTTTCCTATTCGCTTTCATTTGCCGATTAGGGGCGTATTGCTATCCTTATAATTTAACACCTTCAAGCTGGAGAGATGGCAATGCAAAATAAACGAGTCAAAAAATTGAAAAGTGTCAAAATTATCTTACGACATGTATTGACCCTTTTTACTATCTGCCTAGCACGTGTTCACTATTGAATGCTTAGTGTATATACCCACACAAATATATAATATTAAACTGTAAGAATGAATGTCGGAATAATAATATTCTCTCAGTGAAATAATATTTATTCAGTATATTTAATTCCAATCAAAATTAAAAAATGAGTTAGGATATAACGTTTTAAATGCCTTAAATTTCGGATATAAGTTTTCGATAAGTTATGGATTGGTTATTATTGTGTAAACATTGTTATAATATATTTTTTTAAATACACTGCAAAAATAAGGAAATATTCAAAACAATAAAATGTATCTTTTGTTATCATGGATAATGTATATAGCTTTATTTATTTTGTATATGACTAACGTTTAAAGCGCCATTTTTGTAATATACTATGTCAACAAATAATTTTTATTTTCTGACAAAATGTCAATGACTTGGTGAATATATTCATAAATTTATTTATTCTTTTACATAATACGTATTTTATTATTGGAATTATTATTATTATGGACAACTTAAACAGCTCCATTTTTATAACATAATCCCACGAATGGGCTTTGAAAATATATTCATGAATAGTGCTTTTGATTTGTAATATATATAACTTAGATAGTGCATCCGAAATCCTAACTAACCGAGGCCCAAAAACCCGAATAACCGAGGCCCGTAAAGCCGATTACATAAGACCAAGAGGCCAGATTTATTAAAGTTTTTAGGACCGATTTAATTAGGATAACGTTTTATATTTGTAAAGGCTCGTAGGGGCAATTAGTTGAGGCCCAATAACAAAATTTACTAGTATGTAACAGTCGCCAAGAGCTGAATTTCATTATTTATTTGTATTACAAATTGTACACTTTTTAATTTTAATCTCTAACTTATTCAACTTTTTAGGTATACATTTAATATATTTGAAAATTTTACACGGTTTTGGTACGATTATTTTGAGGGATAGATATATTTTTATTATATTTATGTATATTGCTCCAAAACAACAAAAAATAAATTGTGAAGCCCATAAGGGTAATAAATTAGGGTGTTCAAGATCCTAACTAACCAAGGCTTTGAAGACCAATCAACTGAGTCCCGTAGGGCCGATAAAACGATGCCCTTAGAGCCAATTACACATGGTCGAATGCCAAATTTTGTAGCTTGTTACTGTCGGTGACTGGCGACTGTTTTCTGATAGCTATAATAATTGTATATTCGTATTTAATAGAGCCCCTGTGGTGCTCAATAAATGGAGACACGTATCAAACGTTTATTTTATTACGCAGCGGCTTTCTTACTGCTCTGGTATTTGACGCTAATGAGAACGATGATAGTAATATAAAACTACAGTGGTCTTCGATCAAGATGTATTGACCTTTGTTACTGATTACTCATCTTTTTATTATATGTACCTACTAGGCGCGTGTAGTGACTATAATAGTCTCCATTAGACTGTCATAACCAGTAGGGATGCTGATAAAAAATAATATTGTTTTTCTTACTTTTTGTTGGTAAAAAGTTCGCTTTTAATCAGTTATTACTAATATTTGTATATTACTAATATTGTTCCTCCCCCTACCCCCATGCCGCATCTTATCAGACCACCTCCACGGGAAAACGACGTGACAGTTTGTTTGTTTGTTGGTGCACAATACAAATTGCTTGTTTTTTTTTTAAATAGCAATAATTTTAAGAAGATAGAATTTTTTTAGCATACTCTTGGAAACTAAAAAACAAATATTATATTTTATATCACTGTTTGATGGAAAGAAATTCTAATTCAGAAATAAACTTACTAATTTATAAAAAAATAAACTTGAACAAAAAGTAAAAGTTAAAAAAACGAGGAATCTCAAAATTTGAAGTAGTCGTTTCAACTAAGTTACTACAAAACAGTTTCGCAAAGTTAATAAATATATAACTATATGCATTATTATATATGTATACGTTTTATTAAAACTACGAATTCTTAGACACACGAGCGGTTAAATCATCATTTAGGTTGACCTTAAATATGTAACGAGTTCAGTTATTTTTACGCCAGCCGGTATAGGTGAGCGGTGAATAATTCAAGTTTCAGCGCTTTTTTGTTCTCGGCATGAACTTTTCCACTCGGCGCCGCCACTCGCGCTTTCGTATTGACGCCGACGTCAGTCTAGCGCCGCGACGCCGGCGAATAGGTTGAAAGTCGAACGTTATTCTTATCCGATTTAGTTCACAATCGTTGTGAACATATTTTTAATACAAAACGAAAATCTATGAGAATCGTATCCCCAAAATGGTGATAGGTAAAAAATCAGTGCAAATTCTTGTCTAATCTTTTGAAAACAAAGAAATACTCATTGCCCTAAGTTTTAAGGCGTATTATGTTATGATTTAGTGCTTATCCTATTGAACTCAAGTTGTCTGAGTTTTCGCGTGTTTCTTTCTATTAATAATTATAACATAGGTCACCGGAAACATAATTTTGAATTACTGCATACTTTAACTTCTGTGATTTGCGTGAGCCATCTCATAAGAGAACGAAAATAGCACACTTCACCTAAACATTTTTATTCCAATTGACCTACATACCGAAAAGTTTATTGTTTTCAAACAGAAAAACATATTCTTTACAACTTAAAATTAATTCTAAGTAGTAGTTTGTAATAAAGCATTTACTTTTATACCTATAAATAGTTTACATGAAAGTGTTCTAAAATACAAAGTTGTAATATTTTTTCAATTAGTTAAAAAAATTATGATTTACCAAATATTTACCATAATTCCCCATTTGAAAATTTTATTTAAAATTTTCAAAATTTTCCGAAAGTCAATTGTAAGATCTTAAATTTAAAGTTAATTTATTCCTCGACAACGATATCGTACAATTTTTATAAATATTTATGCAATAAAAAATAGTATTTCAATTCTTGGAAATTAATTATTTGTCGTAAATTAGTGTGTTTTTAATGTTTTCGTTTCTTTATTACTAGCCCAAGAACATAGTTCATGTCCCCACCAATCTCTAAAACGTAGTTTAGAAGAAATATTTAAGCTCATGCTTATGGTGTGGTGTAGAGAAAACCAGGCCATCAAACTTATTTCAACGCAACCCTCTGGTAATTTTATTTGTATACTTTGTTACTAACACCATATGCTAAGGTAGTTACATTTAACAACCTTCTTATCATTTCAATATTAAGAATTAAATACATTATTTAATCAATACATTATTTAATTAATAAATTATAAAATAAATAATTTATAAAATAAAAAATTATAAAGTAAATCCATTTTGAGTAAAGTATTTAATAAATTAATTATTAATTATCAACCAACGTCATAAATTAAGATTCATTTATTTGTATACTTTGTGGTCAGTGATTGTTGGCAAGTATGTTTCTTTATTTATTTATTGATATTTTTCTCTAGCAAACCATAGTTAAAAATAAAAATAATGTGACCTCACTGAGGTTACCCGTGCCGAGGACACTTAACAATATACTTTTTTTGAAATATTTTTACATTTGAGAATAAATAAAGAAGACTTACTTAATAAACAGAGTAAATTAACAAAATATTCAGACAGTTTTAAACACTACGTATTTATGTTTGTAATTAATTTATGTACATCTTTATTATTTATATTACAAAATGCACAATGAAAATAACAAAAATCTAACATTAGCTTTAAACTTGTGGAGCGGTTGATTCAATATTGGTTTGGGCGAAGTCATTCCATTTTACTTCTACCTTTCTTCTATTTAAATAGCCTTTTAAAACATTTTCTCGTTACTAATCGTTTTAATAGTTAGTGGAAGTAGGTAATAAATTTTATTGAAAAATATTCAAAATCCCTTTGTCCGAAAGTAGTATTAGTTTGTATTTGTTTAAGTCGTGTTGAGGATCTAGTGATACTATTATTTGTATGTGATGTATTGAAGGGGTCATGTCTTTCATTTGAGAAAGAGTAGTTTTTGAATTTGTAAGTGAGTATTGTTTTAGCTTATAACTATTTTGGTGTCATAAGTTGTGATTTGTGGAATATTTCTTCAGTAGATGTCTATATTGGGACTCTGACTATATTTGTTTTACTTCATTAACAAATATGCAGAAACTTACAATTGGCAAAAAAATATATAGGTATGATCAAAAGTTTTTTAATCTGTTGTTCCCTCTACCGTACAATCTCTAATCCACCGTTATTAGAAAAATCCAATTATAAATTTTCAAAAAAGTGAATCGCATCGATATTGATAGAATTTCAATTTCTTTTCAAATGTCATCATAAGGTCATAATAATAACGATTAATTGTGAGAAAAGACGTGTCGTATTAGCCACTAAAAAAAAAAGTATTTCAAATTCGCATTAGTTATTACAAACAAAAACTTGCCCAAAACTAGTTGAAATTCATATCATAACTTAATACTGAAAAAAAGAAATATATTTTTAGTAATTAGTTTAGCCTAAATATATAGTAAAAGCAGTTTTAATTAAAACGCACACGAACTTTTTTAAAACATGGTTTATTTATCAAATTATAATGTAAAAAATAAAAAAAACTCATGGAATTTATTTTTATAAATAAAAATATTCATAACATAAAATAACCAAGCTAAAAATACTTTTTGGTAACAGCATTTTAGTTAGTATTTTTATCATTTATAGGCTTAAATCTTGTTACAGCAACGGTAGGTATTTAATTTGCAACCTTCCAGGTATTGTAGCAAAAAAATATGTATTCGCTTTTAGCTAATTAAATGCAGATTACGAATCAAAAAATAACTCAGAAACAACAGAATGTGAGTTGCGTTTATTGCAGGAGGCTAAACTAGCAGTTAAGAATGGAGTTCTAGTGCCAACTCTAATGTATGGGAGCAATGTATGGAATTGGAAAAACGATGATGAAAGTAGGTTAAATACTGTTAAGATGCGATCCCTCGGGCGAATGTATGGTAAAACGATGTATGATATGTGTACACATTTCGAGATCCGTGAACTGTGTAAAGCTGAGATATGCATTATCGACAGAATTGAAAAGGGGTGCTGCATTGGTATGGACATGTAGAGCGAATGGACAGCGAAAGAACGGCTAAAAGAATCTACGATGCGAATGTTGATGGATGCAGAAAACGAGAAAGGCCGAGAAAGATATTTCACGATCAAGTCCATCAAATACATGAAGATGGACATGTCAAAAGTAGAAATAATCGAAGTGCGTGCATGAGAAGACGTATGAATGTAGAAGAAGCGAGGTCTGTATGCAAAGATAGAGTGATATGGCGTTTTCCTCTCTGCCAACCCCTACGGGAAAACGGCGAGATGGTTTGTTTGTTTGTCATACAGAACTTTGTAAATAATTTCTAATGAAACATTTCCTACTGACAGTTTTTATTCTCTAATTTCTTTACGTGCGTAAATTAACTTACTAACATATTACAACAAAGATGAAGAACATTTAAGAGAGGGTAATATAGAAGTCTAGGCATCTACAAGATTTATAACCTGTCGTTGGCTGGTTTAAGTGGCCACTTTACAACTGTATAACATTCATCATTTTGTCCATATTTGAACTATGTTCCTTCAACTCTTTCATCTATTGATGTTTGTGAAGTTAAAGAGCTGAAACCTTCACTAATGCGGGTGAGATTCGTCTACTTAATTCATATTACCTTCTCTAAAATGTTTTTCATCTCTTTTGTATTTTGTTAATATTAACAGCTCCTCAGGGAGTTGAATTCAGTTCTTGTCTACAAAGATTTTGACAAACTTGAAATATTGTTGATAAATCCACTTGGTCCATGAAGAAGTATAGAAATTAAAAAATAACATTTTCAGGCGTTCCTAGTATGTAGGTAAAAAATTCAACTAGATGAATCTCACCCGCATAAATAAAGGTTTCAGCTCTTTGACTTCACAAACATCAACAAATGAAAAAGTTTAAGAAAGAAAGATGTTCAAATATGGGCAGAAAATGGTAAATGTTACACAGTGTGTAAAGTGGCCACTTAAACCAGCTAATGACAGGTCATAAGCCCTGTAAATGCCTAGACTTTTATATTACCTTTTCTTAAATGTTTTTCATCTATGTTGTAATATGTTAATATTAACAGCTCCCAAGGTAGTTGAATCCAGTTCATGTTTACAAAGACTTAGACAAACTCAAAATATTGTTAAAAAAAAAATCAATAAGCTAAGATAATAAAGTATTTGTTTTTAACATAACACATAACATAACACATTTTACAAAATTTATAATTAATGATTTAATTAACCATGTATTGTTAAATTAAATAAAATAAAATTATGAACACCTTTAGGTTATCTTAGGGTAGTAACCTTAAATAAAAGTTTACATGAGTTCAGATAATAAATATTATCGCTTTGATTTTCAATTAATATGTTCGATGTTTTAAAACTTAACTTTTACAAATACTATTTTTGTTTCATTTTATTTTATTTTTTAAAATTTATTATTTCCTCTTCCACTCTTTTGCGAGTGATTTTGGCTCTTAGAAACAAGAAAAAGACATTTAAAGAATATACGTTTCAGTGAACAACAAAAAAATAACAAAGCAACGAAAAAAAAAAATATGTGATGTATTTAAAATCAGTATGAAAGAGTTATGTGACAATAAAATATTATTACTGTCTAAATTTAACTGAATCGTTACAGTTTAGATATTCGAAAGGGTTTTTTTTTTACATCTTATCTATGGTTTACATCATCGAGGTTTTTTGGTATAAATATTATCCAGTTTCAAAATTTGTTTTTAAACGTTGGCACTGCATACTTAAATCAGTAAAAACGTATTTTGTTTTTATGCTTTTTTTTAGACCATAAATAATGTGAGTTTAACTTTAATGTAAAATGTTGGCATCGATTCTCAATGACATTTTTTTAAACTTTCACTAGTCCATTTAATTTATTATTGCCTTTGGTCTAGAATGATGTCATTTTTCTTCCAAGTTGTTGGTTTGCAGATGACATCATTATTTTCATTACAGCATCACTTAAATAATCATGGCGCACTAGAAACAAAAGTCTTGTGCAAAAAATTCGTGCGTTAATGTGCAAAAGCACAGAAAAAAAAATATTTCGAAAAAACAATGTTGATAAACAGGATAAATGACTGTTAACTGGACATTTACTCATGTGAATGAAGAAGTTCACTGTCTTTTTTTTATTATTATTCGTTAATAGACTATAAAACTAAGCCAAATATCTTTTTATTTGTTTCGTACATCGAAAAATCAGCGCTTTAATTTTTGTTTTTATGAAATAACTCCGCGTGTGACGTCTACGGTTTTTCTCTGTCAGTTCTTCCGATTGGTTCGTGTACGGTTAGAAAACCAGATATCCTTCACAGCTCTCATATAGGTTGGTTCATATGAATCAGTGAAGTCGTTCAAAGTAGTGCATTTTTATTAAAATTAATAATTTTTTTTCGTACATTTTCAAGAAACTTTGCCGGACAATTAAATGCTCTAATTTTTACTACGCGCAAGAAAACATTTTTTGTATCCAATCTCCCGTAGGGCTGAAGTTGCTCAGTTATAATAATAGGGTACGTTATTTTACTTTTATTTATTTTAAGTCATTTACGTGTAAAAAATAATTTTATTTAATGAAAGGTATGTCGTAATTGTGTTAAATTAATTTTAAACTTTTAAATTTTATTTTACGTGAGAAATCGAAATATACACATGACATAGTGATAGCGTTGAAACCGGTAATTAAACTTAAAATCTACGTATTATATTGATGTAACAACCTGTCAAAAAATATAAATTACACTTATGTGTACTACTGACGCCATCACAATTTAGATAATATTGTTACATTATTTATCAATTAGATTTTTGTGTCATGTGATACTAATGTAATTTTTTTAAAAAACGAAAAGTTCTAAAAACAGTGCACTGCTCATCATAAAATAAATTGACATGGGGTTGCCACATCAATCGTGGCCGTAATCCTCCGGTGGCGGTGTGTAAATAAACTAACCTCTTTTTCATTCTATTCGCTTAGATAACATTCTATATGTTACCATTTTTGTAACTGAAAATTAGCGAAGATATTCTACAATAGGTTTATTTCTATTATAACCATACCTAATGCAATGAGGAAATTCAGTGGGTTTTAAAAAAAATATATTTATATTTGTGGTCAAACTATAAAATTATGACAAAATTTTTTGATTTTTTTTTAAATATTTGTACAAGGTACAAGGCTAAGCTACTCATAAAAAATCGTTTTTGTTTGTCTTGGAAATGGAATGTTCGATCACTGATTTTGGTTTATTACCTTTATGAGTCCAATCAATCATTTGAATTTGTTGCAACAGAGAGGGAGAACATTTTCGAAAGAGAAATATGAGAGTCTTGGCATTTACAGGGCTTGTGACCTGTCATTGGCTGGTTTAAATGGCCACTTTACACACCGTGTAACATTCACCATTCTGCCTATGTTTGAACATCCACATCCTCTCAACTCTTCGATTTGTTGACTTTTGTGAAGTAAAAGAGCTCAAACCTGTGTAATGTGGGTGAGATTCGTCGACCTCGTGGTGTAATGATAAGCGCGTTTGCCTACCATGCAAGAGGTCTCGGGTTCAATCCCCGACATAGCTGATCTGAAATATAATTTTAAAATGGGTGTTTTTAGACCAGAATATTTTATAGTCCTTCGACTGATACCTGAAGTGTTAGACTGATCACTTTACCTTCATGTAACAAAATTGATCCAGATATGCCGCAATTGGTGTACCAATTCATTTCCCTATGCACTATAAGGTGCGGAAAGGGAATAATATAATAAAATTAATGACTTTCATCCGGCTGAACCAATTCACCTATTAGGCAACGCCTGACTTTCATATTCCCTTCTCAAAAATGTTTTCCATCTCTGTTGCAATAAATTTAAATATAAACAACTCCCTACAGAGAAAATCCAGCCAGTCTGCAAGCATATTTTCTTGCATCTTTTTCTCACGTAATATTTGAATGTATGTTGTGATTATCTTTTTCGTTTTTCCAAGTTGTTCAGAAAAAAGACAAATTTGCTGAATTTGAGATGCATTCAGTAAGAGAATAACGTGTCTTTGTATTAATTATGCGTTAATGATACAAGGACAGTTTTTTAACCGATTTAATATTAATATTATTTTTAACGGATTTCGAGCCGCCAAATCCACTACAACCTATCTGCTTACTTATACTGCTGCTATCACTTGTGCTCTTGAAGTCAATCTTCAGGTTGATGTCCTTTATACAGACTTTTCTAAAGCTTTCGATTGAGTTAATAACACAATTCTTCTGGCTAAATTACAAGCCATTGGTATAAGAGATCCTTTATTACCATGTCTTACATAAATGAAAGAAAACAGTTGATTCAAATTAACAATTCCTTGTCTTCTCCAATCACTGTTACTACTGGAGTACCTCAAGGAGACCACTTTGCTCCATTATTATTTTAAATTTTTATAAGTGATATTATCAATGTTTTTCAAAATACAAAATTCTGGCTTTTTACATGACAACAAGATAATTAGATACATTCAAGATACAAGAACTTATCGAATCTCCCTATGATGGTCTTCTTTTTCAACAAGATATTAATTAACATATTACAACAGAGATGAAGAATATTTCAGAGAAGGTGATATATAATTCTAGGCATCTATAAGGCTTATGACCTGTCATTGGTTGGTTTAAGTGGCCACTTTACACACTGTGTAACATTCACCATTCTGCCCATATTTAAACAACTTTATTCCTTAAATTCTTTCAGCTGTTGATGTTTGAGCTGAAACCTTTATTTATGCGGGTGAGATTCGTGTAATTAAATTATTTCACCTACATACTAGGCATGTTCTTCATCTTTGTTGTAACATGTTAAAATTATTAACTCCTCAGGGAGTTGAATCCAGTTCTTGTCTACAAAAATTTGAACAAACTCAAAATATTGAAGATATTAATTATTTTAATGACTGGTGTGGCATCAACTGTCTTCAACTTAACATTAACAAATGTAAAATAATTTATTTCTCGAGACAAAAAAAACCTTTAAAATTCAACTTCAAACTAAAAAATATTTCCCTTTCAATGGTTCTGTCAATAAAAGATCTTGGCATAACTTTAGATAGTAAACTCTCTTATCGTGATTACATTGATAATATTGTTAACAAATCTCTCAAATTTCTCGGTTTTATCAATAGAATGACGACGAACTTCAAAAATATCAACACCATATCAATATAGTTCAACCCCGTCTAGGATACGCTTCTCCTATTTAGTCTCCATTCTACAGAACTCATATTGACCATATCAAGTCCAATACTGTTTTCTAAGAAAAATTACATGGTTTCTCGGACTTCACTGGGATAGTTATTCCTGTTTTGAAATAGAGCAATCTCTTAATCTGTCTTTATAAAAGAAACGTAGAACTGAGGTTGACCTTAAATGCATTTTCAAAATACTTAATACTATAATTGATGTCCCATCTCCGTTGCAATCAATTTCATTTTATGTTTCCAACTATGCCACCAGAAGTCAAAATCTGCTGTTTATTAAATCTTTTTAGAGCAACTTTTGTTTTTTATGCCCCTATGTCCAGAATGTGTAGATTAGTAGATTCGTCACACAACTTGGAATTCTTTGGAATAGATCTTTTGGCCTTTCATAGATCTCTTCGCGACTCAAACAGTGTGGGAAGAAGTTGGATTGGTATGGTTTTGCTCGAAGTCTTGTGTCTTTTGTTTTTATGAATATGTTGTTTACCATTATTGTGTTGTAGTTTTTTTTTGCTACATAGTTTTATGCTCTTTTTGTTCAGTTTCTTCATGTAATTTTTGTAATTGGATATATTAATAAAATTCCTCGCTGGCAACTCGGTAATAATTATACAATCGGCAGTATATTTGGTAAATATTGTAATTATTATACAAATGTCGAGAGAATTATCTTAAAATTAATTGTTATTTTTCTCTCGCCAAATTGCACGCGTAACATATGTAGGTTAATAAGTAAAAAGGGTCAACACATTTTTTAAACTATTCAATAGAAATCTCAATTTTTTCGTAGATATTGATCATTTATTTGAATATCCGTTCTTAAAATTTTGATTTACGGGATTAAATAACTGGGATAGTAATTCGCCCCGTATAAGCAGATAAAGTTTGTTCTGGAAGAAAACTAACAAAAAACTGGACCTTTTACATTATTCGCATGCGACAGATATGGCAGATGGCCCGGGACGGCCTCTGACTGAAGGAATAATAATATGTTAATTATTGAATAAGCATTCAACTCCGACATGTTATTTAATTATTGGAAGAACGTGAATGAAAACATAAATAATTTAATAATTTGATTTGTAAAACACCATTGATATGTGTTCGTTTTGTATCCAGCAAACCTACTTGGAACAGTTCCAAAATAAAATCCAGTTTTGTTGTCTAATTACATCAATATTTCTGACGTAATGTGCTGGTCTTGGACCATTAGCATAAATTCACTTATCGCGCTGTCTCAAAATGAAGTCTTCGACAAAGAAAAGATTTTACTCGTGTATTATTTTTCGTCTAGTGGTTAAAACGTGTTTTCTCAACGTTTGCAAAAAGTTTCGTGATCGACCCAGTACAATGTCGACCCGAAAATGAATGTCCACTGTCATATGACCTACTATGGGCTTAAGGACAGAGCGAAATTGAATCATACATTTTCTGTGAGTAAACAATTGAACTATCAAATAACTAGTGGCAAAGCGCTGACACGAGCGGGTATTAAAATTACTGACAGTCACGAAAATAGCACACGAGCTCAAGTTCCCAATAGGAAGTAAAGTGAACACTGGACTAAGTCGTAATATTCTTAGTCAGTTCCAGCATGTAGCCCAAGTGCTTAGTTACTAACGTAAAGAGTTTACTAACGTAATTACTATCTCTGTTTACACAACGTCTAATAAACATCATTAAATATCAACATCGTTTTCTTCTATCAACCTCTAACTAGGTATTAGCTCCCATGTATAAGTCCTACAATAATTTAATGGGTGTAAAAACATTGCAAAATTGCACCTTAAACCTGACATTGAAAAGTCATAAGCTGTTCAAATACCCAGGTTTACATTTCCTAAATATTCTCCACCTTTGTTGAACTATGTAGGTAAATTGCAATAATTTATATTCACCCGAAAATTTTTAGTTCAAATTTCATATACAAAAAAATATCATAATCCTGATTTCCCTATCCGAACCTAGTGGTCCAGAGGGCACTGCATTGATATTCTAACTGCGCCGTATCTTAATAATTTTATTACATAAAAGGAACGCTTTAGGTGCCAGTCCAGGAACAATGAAATACTGCGGTGTCAAACCAGCGTTAAAACAAATATTCTTCCTCCACTCTACCAAGAATTGTCCCTAGGACCTTAACCATTGTAGGTAAACGCACTTCTGGTCGGATATATCTCCACTTGATTTCTTTTTTGATAATTTATACCTGAGAGTAGCCATCGAGTCGAAAACACTCGTCCAGAATGCCGGTTCTGATTTACACACTGAACTGTAATTTTTATTCGCCGGGAAACAGAAAATAAAAAATACCGTCGCGAACAACATTTTTTATCTTCCTTTTGATATTGTATTTTTTATATATGTACATGTCAAATTGAACGATAAATTTGTTTGTGCCAAACACGTTTAAGCTGGCAACAAGTCGAGCTGCTCCGCAGGTATTATAGAAACGAAAAATGTAAAAATACTTATGAAAGTGTAAAAGAATGCGTGACGTAATTTGTAAACACAGCGTATTAAACTTATAAATATTTAGACCAATAGGAGTTCTGCTCTAAATTTTAAAAAGAGAAGCTGACGCAACGTTACGTCAAATGCTATGCTGTAGCTAAATTACCAACATATCGCACATCCGATAAAACAATAAAAGACGCTTGACTTCAACACGGAAGGTTTCAGGTTCGCTTCCCGGTGTGAACATAAAAAAAGTGATTTTTCTCAAGCCTGAGTGCGCTGTAATTCATCACTGCAATTGAAGACCTTTTTTAAAACTTGACATTTGCTTTAAACGTAATTTTTCAGGAGAGATTTTTTTGTGATTCGCTTCAAACCACATGAACAATCATTGTTTGAAAAAATTACACCTCTCAACTAAGCCTGAAGGTAATCCAATGTATAATTCTATGGCTTATAGTTTTATTTTTATTTTCAATGAACAGCCAATATCATCATCATCATTCCTTTCCACACTTAGTGGTGCATGGGACACTGCATTGGCACACCAATCGCAGCGTATCTTGATCATTTTTGTTCCATGAAAGTAAGATGATCAGTCCCACGCTATGCATATTTTCCCAAGTGAGTTTTTTTTGTTGCATCTATCTACGTAGGTAAACCTGTACTACGATAGATGCAAATTGTATGTGTATGAGAAGGTATCTTTGGGTATTGCGCCCGTGGGCAGCACAGCAAGAAGCGACAGCAAGGCGATCCACCATCACTCGCTTAAATATTTTTTGGTCGGCCCGAATGACAGCGGACCACCCCGCTTTTACCGCTCACCATATCTTCCACGTGGTTTTAAGACCTGTTAATTCAGTTTTTGGATCCACAGCGAATTCCTCTTTTCGCGGTTTTTTTTCACCACATCCCAAAGGTCCAAAAACGAAGAATTTTTTTTTTTTTCAAAGCACGACATTTGCCTTAAATGGCGATTTGTATTTTTTAATTTTAAATATAGCTAGTTTTAACACGCATCGTTTTTCTGAACAAAAACTGACCGAAATATCTGCTTAAAAAATCTGCTTACAAAATATCAGTCATACCGTTTTTCAAAACACGACTATTTGGCTTTTTATCCCTAATTTCAATAATTTATATTGGCTGTTGTCAGCCTCGTAGTGCAATGGTCAGCGCGTTTGCCTGCCATGCAAGAGATCTCGGGTTCGATTCCCGACATGGTTGATATTAAATATTTATTTGAAGGGGTGTTTTTACAAAATAAAATATTTGATTATTATTATAAAAATACGTATATTGTGTTGAATCCCTTTTATTTATAATTTTTTACCAGTGACCGGGTTTCGTCGTGACCGACATCGTCTGGATGTCGGACTGGATGTGAGTCACGACGAAACCAGGTCACTGGTAATTTTTTTAAATATAAAAGTGGAATAAAACTATATACGTATTTTTATTATTATAATTAAAAATGCAGTTCCACCAAGAAATGTCAGTAGAAAAACTCGATAAACTAAAATATTTCATAGTCCCTGGATTGGCACCTGAAGCGTAAAACTGGTTGGTGTATCAATGTAGTGCCCTATGCACTATCAGGTGCGGAAAGGGGAATGATGATGATAAGTCTACGCATTTGCAGGTCTTATGACCTGCCATTTGCTGGTTTATTTTTTAAAAATAAAATGGATTTGTTGGTACGTTCCTATTTATGATACACATGGTGATGATATATCATTTGCGTCACGATTTTACAACTGAAAAGTTTTATCTTTTGTGCACATCTGCCAGAATAGTTTTCGCATTATAATTCTAACGCCTCATCCATTAACTTGCTAAAAGAGTCAAATAAATAAACGTTGCTCGTGTATTACTTACGCACGATTGTGTTGAGTTTTTTTACTGATAAATCATTTTAATATTTTTACCAACCGACCATGAGCGAGGGGTGCCTATAAAAAATATTCGTTTTTACATTTACTTCCTAGTGTACATTTTTTAAAGATTAACCGGCTTTAAACTTTTAGTTTAGAGGCATTTTAGTAGGTGGAAAGGGGGGGTACAGAATAAAGTTATGAAAATTTTACCTCTACTCCCAAACCAATTGAAAAAAATAAATTCTTACAGCTGGTGAGAATCGACCCCGTGACGACAATTAAACAATGAGCTGTCTAACCAACTGCGCCACGGTGCCTGTATAAGTATAATTTGTTAGAAGGGCTTCTTCAATGTTTAACAATATTACATTGGAAATTGACATTTTTCACGTCTCTGACAGAGTTTTTCGTTACAAGACTCTCTTAGTTTTTTTAACATATAATTCTCAAGATATTATGTTAACCTGCGTGTTATTTTTATAAGTACCTAATGTTAGTGTCTTTTTAATTTCATTATTTCTTTATGTTTGTATTTGGATCTCTATTTTATAACACACATAAATGAAAAAATAAAATTGAAAAAAAGAAAAATATTTATAACTCTTGTCTGGCTGCGAAGAATGACTTTGATGCCAATACAGCAATAACTCTGTATAAAAGAGAGCACCGAGACAAAATATATATTTTTTTAATTTTTTTTATTATAAACATACGGCATAAGCCAATTACAGAAGTTACATGAAGAAACATAAATGCAAGAAACTGAACAAAAAGAACATAAAACTATTTGGCAAAGACAAACAAGGGCAAATCATTAATAGTATACAATATATACAAAAAAACGGAAGACCAAAAACTTTGAGCTAAACCATGCCAATCCAACTTCATTCCACACTGTTTAGTCGCGAAGAGATCTACGAAAAGCCGGAAGATCTAGCCCAAAAAATTCCAAGTCGTGTGATGAACTGACTAAAATTCACATTCTGGAAATTAGGGCATAAAAACCAAAGTTGCTCTTAGAAGATTTTATAAATAGCAGATTTTGACTTTTGGTGACACGGTTGGGAACATGAAAAGAAATTGATTGCAACAGAGATGGGACATCACTTAAAGCATTAAGTATTTTGAAAATGCATATAAGGTCCATCTCAGTTCTACGTCTCTCCATGACAAGGAAGACAGAGGCGCTGTTCTGTGGCCGGTGTTTGTGTGATATAAATTAAGTTGGTTATTGACAGTGATGGGGGATGTACGCATGTAAGATGACCGGCGTATTTATGATTTTTAAACTAATTTTTCTCTAACAGGGCTAAATTGTTTGTTTATTTTTATAAATCATGGAAAAGGAAGGAAACAGTATGTCTCCATCAACAAATTACAACAGGGATGGAGAACATTTTAGAGAAAGGAATATGGAAATTTAGGCATTTACAGGGCTTTTGACCTATCATTAAGGGCCACTTTACACATTGTGTAACATTGACCATTTTATTTTATGTTTGTCTATGTATCTGCTTATATTTTAACAAATTTAAAAATATTTTAATAAAAACAAAGAAGAAGTTCTCAGGTGTTGCCTAGCATGTGAAGTAATTCGATCAGATTAATCTCTTCACAACATAATAGGTTTCAGCTCCTTAACTTCACGGAAATCAACAGAAGAAAAAATAAATATGGATTTTTAAAAATAAGCAAAATGGTTAATGGTACAAAGAGTGTATTTTATTTATTAATGTCTGAAAATTCCGTCTTTTACTTGTGGCAACGTGATGTTACATCAACTGCGCGCATATAAATTATTTACCACAGTCATTTAAGATATAATAAGAAGATATCATTCACTGCCAACGGGCTTGAAAAATTCGTTGATACATAATAATATCTTAAATATTTGAATATTCCCCCCATCGTAATTGCTTGACTACGAAATTAATCAAGATATTTTCATATTTTCAGAGAGTGACAAGACTGTAATCGTAAGAAGAGAAAGTGGAGAATTCGGATTCAGAATACACGGAAGTAAACCGGTGGTTGTATCAGCCATTGAACCAGACACCCCCGCTGAAACTTCCGGTTTGGAAATAGGTGATATTGTTATAGCTGTCAATGGTAAGATACTCGTGAAAAATTATTAAAAAAGTAGATTTTAAATCACAGTTCTTCTTCAATCAAGGCAATGATTTCCTTTTGACGCAATGTTTTTTTGTACCTTAGTTTATTACTGATCAATAAGGTATTTTGTAGTGGCCGACCGAAACAAGATTTTCAGCCGATACCGAAACTAAAATATAATTTCAATACGTAAATAGTCACTTTTTATTGTGAAACCTTAAAGTTCACACGTAGTATTAAAAAACAAAAAACATTAAAATAAAATTTAAAAATTTGATTGGTAAATTTGTTTATTTTAGCGCTTTTTGGTTCGTTATTACTCGTATGTTGAACATATAATTTATATGTGACAGTTCTTCTATGTATGCTTTAAGGAATTTAAACTTATTAAATATGGAATTACAAAAATATAAATATGAAAGATCTTAGAACTCACGAGAACTTGGGGTCACGAGCTATAAGATGCACCCGCGTACAGCCGAACGTAATCCAAAACATCCCAAACGCAGGTTTCCGCTGAGCCAAAGTTTCGGCAAACTTTTGGCCGAAACTGCGAACTTGAAACGCCGAATTCGTTTTATTGGCCGATTCTGGTTGAAACCGAAACTTCAGTGTCACTAGTACCTTTTCTGTCCTACATATGGAAAAATATATATTGTACAGGGGTATTCATTTTAAATAATAATTATAAATTGGCTATATGAGGGTATAACATTGAGGTTTTTAAATATTTTATTTTTAAGATTACTACTCCAATTTTTTAAATTCATATTTTCACTGTAAAACACCCACTTTTTTATAATAAGGTATGATGACAATACGGTATTTTCACACAGCCGGAATTTTATGATTCTAATTACACAAATTATCAATTTGCAAAAAACAAGTTTTCCTTAATAATTTTTGGGTTTAAAAATGAGTACATACCAAACGGCTCGCAGTAAGTGTCGCGTCACTTTGAGGTCTCACGTCGTGCCTATCATGTGCACTTCTAACAAATATTGCGTACAAGTATGGCGCGGTAACGTAATGCGTGCCATTTTCTCATAGGGCGTAGAATTTTTCGTTTTTGGGTAATTCCAAATACGCGTAGTTCAAATCATTGTAGAAAATTTATTTAACGTCGCTTAGAAGAAATAGTATTTCTTTACTTTATTATATAAATATTAATTTAAACATGCCCCAGGGCCCCGATTACAATGAAAAGTTATCTTCGACTGTCTATAGAGAAAAATCTAAATAAAATGAGTATATTTACACGAACATTTAAAGTATCTTCATCGGTAACCTATAATTGAACATATGTAAAAGAAAAAAATGTGTGCATATTTTGCTTTTCATCCAGAAAGCTTAATTTTACTTTGTAGATAAAATTTAAGATGAATTTTAATTTTCCATTCTAATCAGGCCCTGAAAGGCTTAACAATCTCTCTAAAAAAAATAAAAATATTCGTACTGAAAATAATCCAAATTTCGTAGTTGTCCCATGGCTGGTGTCGTGGACACCCCACTCTAACTTAATCTGATCTCTTTTTTAACAGTAAGTTATGTAGGACTCTTGAAAACGATCCCAAAAATGAAATATTTCAGTAAATCGTCAGAAAATTAATATTTCTTGTTTACAAAAAACAAATTTCCTTCAACGTTAGAAAAAACATAATAAATTGGGCGTTGTGTTAAAGGTACCAAAAATTTACATTTTGTGTATAAATACAGGACATTGTTTCATTTAATTTGTTTTCTTACCGAGGTCCTAAGCTTTATTGTCTAATTTCTTAATTAACTTTTTTTAGGAATCAATGTACTAGATAAATCTCACTCAGAAGTAGTGAAGATCGCACACGCTGGATCTGATACTTTGGAATTGGAAGTAAGATTTTAACCATTTTTATACAACAAAAAAAAACATTTTTTTATTATCGAATTTAAACTAAATTTCTGCCAAATACTAAGTAGGTATAACTATTTAAAGTCTTATTTTTTAAATTTATATTTATTACTAGTCATTATAAAAAATTAACCGCATTAAATTTTCAATGTTTTCTATGGTTTCTAAAAAATAATTGTAGTTCTGCTGTACGTAGAATAGTGCTATGGGTGCATTGTAATCATTGATTTTTTTTCTAGGTTGCAAGAACGTGTGACGTAGTAGCATCCTTAGCAGGAGATTCCTGTGCACCAGCTCTGTACTCAGGGTATTTATGGAAACAAGGAGGCCATGCAAGTGGTGGTAACCAATCCAACTGGTCAATGAGATGGTTCTGCCTCAAGAGAGATAATTGTTTATATTATTACAAAAGTGATACGGTAATCTCAATGAACTATTTCATTATGTATTTATCTTTTTATAATATAAATTTATTTATAAAACTGACAATATTAGTATGGTGCGACCTCCGTGGCGTAATGGCTTTGACCCTTGACTGACATACGCACGGAAGGCTTCGAGTTCGATTACCGGAGAGAACATAAAAAAAGTGATTTGTTTCAACTCTGTGCTATAATTCACTACTGTAGTTTGCCGTTTTCGTATGTTGTGATGTAAAAAAATTTTTAATCAAACTGTTTAACTTAAAGCTCGTACAACGTTTCCACAATTCTAGGATTATAAAGATGCGCGTATCAAATTTTTACGCTACGAATGCTAACGGAAAAGTTTTTGGCAAAAAATCAGAAAATGTTCTGCGCATTTGTTGATTTGCAAAAAACGTAAGATAAAGTTAATGGAATGAAGTTGTGGAGCGTGTTGGAAAAGTGTGGAGTAAACAATAAACTTATACGTGCAGTATCATCTCTCTAGAGGAGAGTTCAGCGTGTATAAGAGCAAATGGGTCATTCACATCATGGTTTGCGATCTCAAAAGTAGTAAAACAGGGATGTATAATGCCACCATAGTTGTTTAATCTATACATGGACAACTGTATGAAAGATATTAAATGTATGGGTATTGGAGCAAAAATTTATAATTTTGCTGGAAACTGTTTGTTGTACGCTGGTGATGTAGTTTTTTTAGCAAACCACGAGGAGGATTTGCAACAAATAGTCTCTTGAATGTATAATGCATGCCTGGAGAGTAAGTTTGTGATGAACGAAGGTAGGTCAAAAATAATGGAATTTGAAAGAGGAAGTGAGGTTACCGATTGCAAAATAAATATAAGAAACAAATGTCTTAAACACGTAGAAGAATTTGTATAGATACATTTGTTTTATTTGTGTAGATTCCTAGATAGGAAGCATGTTTTTAAGAGATGGAAGAGTAGAAAAAGATGTGAAAAGGAGAGTGAACGTGGACAACAAAATGAACGGCGCACTAAGCACAGTAATTACAAATGAAAATATGTCAATATAATCTAAACTGGCAGTGCACAATGAAGTTTTAGTCTCAACACTCGATATGAAAGTGAAACATGAAACTGGCAGTGGAAGGATGAAAGCAGAGTGAACGTAGTCGAAATCCGATGTCATAGATGACTTTTCGAGAAATCAAGGGATCACAGGGTTACGAATTATGAAATTTGCGAAATGTTGCGAATGTTCAAATTTGATTCAATGATGATTTGATAATTGATAAGTTTACGAAAGGGTATCAGAGATGGTTTTGTCATGAAGGATGAATGGATGACTAAGAAAAGGTAAAACAAATGTATTTGGCCAGAATAAACGGTAATGCAAGACGAGGACGACCAAAGAAGACGCGACCTGATCAGGTAAACCAAAATCTTAAGTCTGGTCAACTGTGACAAAATATGTATTATTAGTAGTAGGATTATATTTTATTTATTTTGTCTTTATCTATGTGACATAGAAGTTTACAATTACTTCAGTTATGGTTTGATTCCTTGCCGAGTTTAAGTCCATTCGAATATTTAAGTAAACTGTTAAAAACAACACTGAAATTCCAAGGTACCTATATAAATTCTCATCAATTTAAACTGTGACAATTTTATTTATGTTGAGGTGTGTTTATTTTGATGTTTGCTTCCTGTTCATGTTTTAATTAATGCGCACTTTTGTTTCGCAAGTTAAGCTGTTTTTTTTTCTTATGATTAGAAATAAGCTCGAGGTATAATCTTTTTTTCTTAATTCGCAAATAATACGATTATTTTTATTGTTGCACCACAAGCCAAATGGCCAGTTACTATTGTAATTCGTGTAATGACTTACAGCAAGGAACATCCAGTCTCAAGAAAATAAGAGTTAAATGTCGGATAACAATCGAACCCGATCGAGAAGCCTGCGTTTTAGGGATAAGCCATTGCACCACTGGAGTCCCTTTAACACTTAAATACGGGACTTATCAAATGTCCATTTCAGGACTTGCAACCAGTAGGCGCCTTGATGCTCATTAACTACAAAGTAACAAGAACGCCATGTCCAGAACAGAGTAACAGGCCTTTTAGCTTCAGGGTTGCCAGAGACACTAGTCCAGGGTTACACCTGGCTGGAGATACAGAGGAGGCGACTACCAGGTGGATAGCAGTTATCAGCCATGCTGTAGAGAAATGCTCGCAGGTAAATTTCTTAAACAACTTATTTATTATTTCAAACTGCTAAAGATAAACAAAAATATGTTTCCTACATGGGCTGCAAAACGGTGTATTTTTTGGTAAATAATTGATTCTTCTTGTGATTTAGTTAAATAACACAAACTTTTTATCGAAGGAATACCAAAAATCTTAACCAATTATTTGTTATATTTACAGAGGTATACAAGGTATTTGATGCATTGCGTACTGGCTACATATTACCAGGAAGGGAGAGATAATTTCACTTTTTTATTTATTTAAGAAAATATGTTTGTACTTAACCCGTTTTAGGGATATTATTTGCTTTTTTTCTTATTTATCAGGTTGAAATACACTTGACTAATGTTTTAACGATTTATTACCGAAATACGATAAGTTAAAGAAATTGTAAAATTTGAATTACAATTTTCAATATATTGTATTACATATCATGTTTATTATTTGCATCATAAAACGTTAAAAAAATATCACAGTTTTTCCTAGTTATTTTTCCAGTTTAAAAGATGCTATTTATTTATTGGTTCTTGCAGAGAGACGGGTGGTTAGACGCTACAATTAGAAATATGAAAGTCACACCAAGCCAAGTCATGAGGCCTGATTGCTTTGGATACCTTATGAAATTAGGAAACAAATGGAAATCATGGACAAAGAGATATTGTGTTCTTAAGGATGCGTGTCTATATTTTTACCTTGATGGGAGTAGTAAAGGTGCTTTTGGTAAGAAAAAAATCGTTTTTAGTTATTTCTGTGAATAGAGGTAATCCATTTTTTTGTTTTGCGTTTAATTTCGGCTACTTATTTAACTCGTATTATTTAATATTCTTAAACCTGGGTTGTACATTTTAGAAATAAAAATAATATGAATTTATTTAATGACATCTGTTGTCAACTTGGTCAATCTTGAACAGAGCAATCTAACAAAATTAACGAGCGCTGAATCTTTTTGGTCTGAGTCTCCGCTAAAAAAGTTATAATGATATTTCAAAGATGGTGCTAAACTATTATTTTGTTTTATTTTATATATAATTATTTTTCTATAATTTAATTGCAGGAATGGCGTGTTTACATGGCTACAGAGTGCAACAGTCAAATACAGGAGGAAAAAAGTATGCTTTTGAAATTATGCCCCCAGAAACGAAACAAAGACATTTTTATTTCCACACTGAATCAGAAATGGATAAAAAACGGTAGGTTACGTTTTTTTTACAAGGCTAGTGAACGTAAATGTAACATGATAATTATAAATCAGTAATATTAATGTATTTGATTATTTATTTATTCATATAAATATACATATTATAAAAATAATAATAACGAATCACCTAACTTCATGAGGCCAAGAGCCCTGTGTTGAGTTAGGATACAACAAAATAAAAAGTGGAAGCACGCAAACTATTAAAGAATACTACAAATAAAAATTGTTACAAAAACATAAATCCCCTGACCCCACAGATATTTATTTTAATAGTAACGGAAAGGTTATTTGTTCGTTCTAGCTAATTATAACTCGAGCCCGATTGAATTTTCAACTCTGAACATAATCTAAAACAATATTATCTAATTAAATTTAATGTCTGTGTCTATTTGATTTATGTTCACAATTTCAATGTATTTTATTTTTATTTAATTTTTATTTTAGTCATGAAATTTTTTGTTTTATTCTACAATGTTTTTCATTTTCATGCATGGTATGATTAGTATTTAATTACTACATTTCATATGGGTACATTAAATAATTTCATTTTTTAATGGTTAAAATTGTTTTGTGTAAATATGTAAAGGTCGTTTTTATTTCATGGGTGCATAGGTTTTCACGGTCACTTTTATTTACGAGTATATTTACCTTTTTTGGGTGATCCGATGTAAGTTAGATTCGTTCCAACGTTTCGGCTACTATTGCAAATGACATCCTCAGAGTAAATCAAATAACAAACAAATATGACGGGCTGAATTAAAACTAAAAATAGTTCCCGGAACTACACACCACAACAATGACACTAAATGTGCCGCTGCCGACTGCGACACGGTATAAATTAAGATAATATGATTACATGTTTTTTCTACAAAACACACAGTTTACCCCGAAGAAAGATGGCAATGGTAGCCGAAACGTTGGAACGAATCCAACTTATGCGGTATCACCCAAAAAATATACACATTTAAAGTTTTTATTACTTGTTAATTTAATCAAAACATTATTCAGGTCGTTATTTTATAAAACTACTAATGAAATATTGATTTTAATTATTTTATTCCGGGTGAGATATTGATAATTAAATATGACAATTAAATAAATCAAATAAAATATCTAATTTGTTTCATAGTCTGTTTGGACAAAAACAACATTTACGAGTAATGACTATAAAATCGGGTTGTGTTACCGTTGTAGTATCGCGAGCAAACAGAGCGGGGTTCTAAAGTTCGAACGCCTCTCTACAATCACTTGATTCCCATTTTCTAATATGATTATTAAGAACTAAATTCTTAAAAAATTGCCTCGATATTAAATTTACATGAGTAAATCGTTAGAAGAATTCAAAAATAGTTTTTTATCTATACAATTTTTATATGTTCTTTTTCAGATGGGTGGCGGCTCTAGAATATTCCATCGACAGATGGATGAAAGCCGGGTGACGTTTAGCCCCCCCCTCTCATCACCCCTCCTCCGCAGTAATCACCCCCCCACAGGACTCCCCCAAAACACCGCCGTCACAACAAGACAGCGTCGACAACACACACCACCAAAGATGGATATAAATAATTACCAATAATTACAAGGAAATGAGCAATGAAATTATAACTCGAGTTGATTTTAACATACTTTGAACCACCCAACTAACCGTCATCCTTTATTTTCTCTTTGCGGCTTAAGCCAGAGATCAGGAACAAAATATTACTCGAATCATTATTTATACATTATCAATATCAGACATGTATCTCAACAGCTTCATCTCTGTTCATCGTCTCTGCGTCATCGTCTGGGACATGTAGTTGACTGTTGACTTCCTTACTCGCGAATGGCACTTTTTCCATCATGTATACTTAAATACTTGGTTTTGGATAAACACTCACACGCGAGTTGGTTTGTCATAGATAATGAAAGTACGGGAAAAACTAGCGACATCTATTATTGAAAGTGTCACCTAAATAAAAAAAATTATACTTGAAATTATTTCGAGAATTTCGTATGTATTTTTTTTAATTTGACCTACCTATTTACGTAGACTAGGGCTGGTATAGAACGCAATTATGGCACGGTATAGCGTGTGTTACGTACTAAATACGCGTTATGACGCGCTGTAAATGCGTTTGGAATAACCAGCCCAGATTATTTTGGATAGGTATCATACATTATCAATAACTTGACAAAGAACGATTTAAAATTAAAAATCGTCGCGTTGATAAATTATAAACGTAAAATTCAATTATTTGTTAGTCGAATAATTTTCATTTTACAAAAATCAACAGATAGAGGTATTGAATAAAATGGATATCAAAACAGAGCCAAAATAGTTTACAGCAATGCATAGAGTAAAAACAATATTATAATTTATCGATGTGACGCTTTTTTATTTTAAATCATTTTTGTCAAGTTATTGATAATGTCACAATTTTTTTAACATCAAAAATGTCGTATGTTTCGTTTATGCCCTAACTCTCATATTTTCCTTTTGAAAGGTCCCTATCGCTGAAGAAACTTCTATCAATCGTTTTAACATTTAATTTATGGTCTTCAAATTATTATTCTTATCCATTTTTATGCATTTTAAAGCGGTTTAACTAATTTGTATTTTATTGTATTATTGACAGAATATAAAAAGACGTATTATGACATTATTCATACCAAAATAGGTAGCTCAATGGTCTACCATTTTAAAAACAAGTCAATTGATTATTCGAGTAATTGATTATAGTCAACTATTAAAATAGCGCCAATCAACGATGGTGGATTAAATGTTTGAGACAGTTTTCTTTAGCAGTTTGTTGATTATCTTTATTATTTTCCGTTAACGTTTTAGTTAGTCAAATCTTTGACATAAAATATCGAAATCTGAATTATGACTTTCTAAAGTCACTGCGGAATTTGAAAATAAATTTGAATTTACAAATCAAACTGATCTTACGAAAAAACAGTGTTTGGGTAAATTGGAACACGAGCTTAAATACTTTTTAGAAAATTATTTATAAATGGCGAAGATATCAGAAAAGATATCAGATATCGATGAAAATAAAAATGTGAAGAATATCAATGTTGATATGTTTTCTTAATTAAGGTATTAATTTACTATTAAGAACTGCCATTAATGAGGAAGTTACGTAGAAATCGATTGACAGCAAGAACTGCACGTATTTCGAATTCGATAAGAAATGAAAAAATGTACGATAATGCATTTGTACATTTTGTAGATAAATTTCTCGTCTAACAATGAAGATTATTTCTAATGAAATAATTCTAGAAAATATGCCCCAATAAAACAATTACATGCAATGAAAGAACCACTTTTTTGAATGATTGTAAGTTCTGATTATACATTAAAATTATCGTTTTGACGCTAGTCACATATATTATAAAAAAGCCAAGCCAAGTTTAATTTGATCCTAAATCAAAACCTTTTGTACATTTTCTGACCAATATGCCAAATTTCATACGATGGAGATGATAAAATATATCGAATTACATAAAAAATTGTAACTTGTAAATAAATTTAATATGCTTCGGTAGGTAGGTAGTTCTAAAACTGGTTTTTCCAGGGCATGTTGTAATAAATTTAGAGTATAAACTGTAATTACATAATCATTGTTGTCATAGATGAAGAAATATAACACACCCCTTATGAAACTATACGGCCACCAAATATTAAAATATATAAAAAAGTTATATATTTATATATTGTTTGAGCCAGGTCAGATAAGTAAAACAGTTTAATGCATGTTTCCATAGAATTTATTCCACTCATAATAGATATACGAAAAATGTTTTTAATGTTTAAGATGCAAAATATCAGATTTTCGAAAAATGCAGGTGCTGTGTGAACATCGGGAATTAATTGTAAAATTTATTAAAAATAAATGTTTGTATTATTTTGCGAATTGCAATTAATACAGCTCTTATAATTATAAAATAAATATCGATTGTTATAGCAGAAAAAATGCATTAATTTAATATACGTGTATCAGGTCGTTTTTTGTTACTGCTTGTGTGGGAATATGTTAGGGTTTTCTTTTAGAAAATTTCTGTAATTTCAAAAAATAATTCACAGTTACATGTAACCATTTATTATTATATTTAATAAAGCTGTAATTAGGACCAAAACTTTTTGAACCAATAAACGGAAGATTTTTTTCAATAAATTGATATGATTTTGTCACAGTTAATGTGTTGTATGACTTGAATATGTTGTACTTTTTTCATTAGCAGTAACAATTACCTAACAATTTATTAACTGTACATTTCGTCATTATGAATATTTTTCTTCATCCATATTCATGTTAGTATAAAAATATCGTAATAAATCATAAAACGTCTAACGACTAAAATTAAAACGTTATTTTAAAACACCAGATAATATAGAGTATAAAATATAAAATGGTCCATTTTGGGTGACTTAATATTTGCCCAGGTGCAGTATTACTTAGTAACTATAAAGCTCAAATTAATAAATGAAGACTTAAAAGTTATAGAATGTTAAAATATTACGAATGTTTAAAAATAAAAGCACCTAAATTTTGATGCAAAATGTTTTTGCGATATCCTAGCGAAAAGTCTGTGTTTTTTATATAAAAGTGATAACTCATACTATTTCTTGATCCGAACATAACAATGTCGTAATACTTATAAATTGAACGTGTGAGTGTCAGTCGATATAAACATATTGTATTTTAGTGGAATGGGTCTCGAAATCACGCATTGCACTGCCAATAAATATTAAAAACAATAAAAATAGTAAAATTATGTTTACCACGTGTTTTATTTTCCGTCATAGAAGCAACCCAAAAATACATACTCCGCAAATCCAAAATATACTGGTAAAACCACCATACAAACTTATTCCATGCTTATCTGATGGGCGATTACAAAACAATATCTTCATCGAAATGGATCGAGACGGTATACTTAAGTCGATACAAGCTTTCAGAAATATGCGTAGGAAAAATATTTTAGAGAAGGGAAAATAGAAATATTCTTATAATTTTTCTACAGAAGAATATACAGTTTTATGCAAATTAATGGAATTAGAGTAATTTTCGTAATTTTTTACGTATAGCAACATTCATATGTCAATTTGACAGTTGTTTATCGCCAAAAATTATGACTTACAATTCATCAATCCTTTGGGAGCTTATATTGGTGTTTGTTGGTGTTTGTTGGTGTACTATCTGTTGTTTTTTTTACATTTTCTCAATAAAGGACTGTTATTTTTTATAAATTGCTTGTATGTTAAACAGGGTTTTTGAGTTGGTTTAAATCATGGATATCAAGCCGAAGAAAAGGAAAAATATTAAGTGAACATACATCAATGATTCAGAAGGAGATTACAAATGAATGTTTTGTGAGTCAGGGAGCAGTCAGTAAGATTATTAAGCAAAAAAGAGAAGCAGGGTTGGTTGAAGCAAAAAAAAACAGGAAATGTGGAAGAAACCGGAAAACTAGTGTCCGAGATGAAATATCTTAAATCAGAAATAGTAAATTAAACCCCAGAAAAACAAGTTACCAACTTCAAAGAGATTTTGCAGCCACTGGGCTGATGATACATGACTCAACAGTACGAAGAAGACTCACTGAATCTGGAAGAAAAGCAATTTGACCACAGAAGAAACAACTCCTGACGACACGTATTATGAAGCAAAGGCTCATTTGGGCTAGTAAATATAACAAATGGACTGTAGATTATAAGAAATTTTATTCAATTAATTCACACAATACTGTAGTTTCCCTTCTCCAACATGTTCTTCGTCTCCGTTGTAATATGTTGATATTAACAGCTCTTTATAGGAATAAATTCAGTCATTGTTTACAAAGGTTTGGACAGTCTCAAAACATTGAAGGTAAATCCCCTAGTCCTTGAAGAAGTATAATAATTGAAAGATATTTTCAGGCGTTGCCTAGCATGCAGGTGAAATAATTAAATAAGATGAATCTCACCCACGTCGTTAAAGTTTTTAGCTCTTCTCAAGCATCACTGCAAAGAAAAATAGAAGGAATATCGGCGTTCAAATACGTGCAGAATGGTGAATACACAGTGTGTAAAGTGGCCACTTAAACCAGCCAATGACAGTTCATAAGGCCTATAGATGCCTAGACTTCTATATTCCCTCCTCTAAAATGATCTTCATCTCTGTTGTAATATGTTAACAAAATTATCGATGTAAAAAAACCTAAATGATAATATTTATTTATCACAATGGCAACATTTCTTCTGATGTGTTGCCATCGTACCTTACGGCACGTCCGCATAATGTCATCCCAGACATCAAATTATCTGACGCATGTACTGTAACTGGCTTTTCAAATCTTAACCACTAGATGGTGCTGTTGTAGCTGTCAAACTTTACTTCGCGCTCAAAGCAAAATATTTACGTTTTTCTGGTATCATTAAATACCAGGTTTTTTAAGCTGCAACAAACCCTACACAACAAACAAAAACAATTAATTCTTCATTCCATGTACGCTCCCTAGTTGGAGCATATGGTGTCCACAAGGATTCTCTAAGCATCTCTGTCGGCGGCCAGCTCCTGTGCATCCTCCTAAGTCAGATTCGTGTCTCGTAGTCCTGACATGAACTGCCGACGAACAGTCAGCAGTGGACCTCTAGGACGTCGAGAACCCGAAGCCTTATTCAAGTAGGCAAGCGTGGTTAAGGCTTTCAGTAGGCATCCGTATTACATGGCCAAGCCAACCGTGTCGCCTCCGCTTGATGACAGTTGTCACCGGAGTTTGCTGCGTCCGTTCTCTTATTACTTAATTCCTTACAAAATCAAACCACCGCACACCCAAGATTCTTTTGAGACACCTATTTTCAAAACTCAGAATTTCGCTGTGTTGGGCCCTAGTGAGGTGCCACGATTCACATCCGTATATATATATAAATATTTTTAAAAAATTATTTTGATTTAATGGCATAATTATACATTTTTATAATTTAAAAAAATTTCACTTGTTATATTTTTACTAAAACAAAAATCCCACCAAGCCACTTTTTGTAGCTTGTTGGTGAAGATTATATTTATAATGACTTAATAATATTATTTACATTTATAAAAACAATGAATAACATATAAAAATTAACAGCCGGAAAGATCAGAATAAACATGTTTATACAAATAATAATACATAAATTTATTTTTTAAATACAAGAAAATATATGAAAAAATAAAATATTTACACCTAAGCTACTATTCATATATAAACTCTTGATCGAGTAGCCACTCTCTTTTTTTGCTCTTGTTACGATGTGAGTTAAATTTAAGTTCTTTTGGTAATAAATTAAAAATTCTAGGTACTAAATATTTGAGAGTTCTATTTCCATATTTATTACATACTTTTGGTACTACCAAGCCATCATTAGACGTGAAGCGTGTATTATGGTTATGTTTGAGAGGAAACTTGAATGTATTACTATGACATTGTTCCAAAATGATGCAAAGCCACAGTAGTCCTCGAACAGGCAGAGTTTTCATTGTTTTGTACAGGAGATCATAGGGCGCCTATAGGCGGCATTTGTTTCCTTTGAGTAAATTTTCTCCAGACAGCCTTCATACTATTGAATGTGACGCCTGCTATTCCCACCCGCACTCCCAGTTCTTTTTGAAAGCTGCTATTTTTCGTTACATATACTCCAAGGTATATAAAACAATCAATTAGCCATGCATAAAATCTATATTGCATCATCAATTGTTAACTATTTTTAACGTTATCCATATTAAAAGTTTTTGGGATTTTTTCTCGTCGTTTTCTCATGCGTTTTCGAAGATTTGTTTAAGTATTTTTTTTCTACAGAAAATTTGATGGTAAAAATACTTAATGTTATCTTTACCTAACGCCTAACACCTGTGATAACTAGGTCTACTGAAACAGTGTCATGTTATCATTTAATTTATGCAAATATACATCAAATATAATAATACATTACACCTTATTGCACTAGCACATGTTAAATGTTTGTAATCGTAAATGTCAAGTTAGATTATAACCATTGGTTATCATTAGATAGGTATTAACCTCCATATGCTTTGAACGCATAAACTGTCAATATTTTTTTGATAAAATGATCGACAGTGTTTTAAATATGTGCATAACCAAAATGACATAAACGGACTAGAAAGACAGCCAAATAAAATATTAACGTTAGTATAATATATGATCTGTCTTATCTAACAACAAATAAATAACTCGTTAAACAAACTAAATAATCAAATTAACTTTTTCAACAAGAATCTCCAACATTTATTCATAAATTAACCATTGATGTAATTGTAAACAAACAACTAATACCTGAAAAAAAACTAGTAAATACGGACACGATACGAAAATATAAGAACAATTGCACATACAACATGGTAGAAGAAAACTTGCGCGACTGGTTCCATTGCAGCACTCAGTCCTTGTTCAGGGCAGCTGCCAATAAAGTAAGAATCGCAATGATGATTTCCAACCTCCATCGGGGAGAGGAACCATAAGAAGTAGAAGAAGAAGCACATACAACATTCTAAAACGAGACAAGGACAGTCGAGACTAATAAATCAGGGACTGGAATAATACGGTAAGCTATCAGACAAAACTAAACAAAAGACTCAGACAACCTTTCCAAAAGATGTTGAAAATATTGTCATTAGCAATTAAATATGGATTTAAAAAATATAAATAAATTCTAAAATGGATGGAATTCGCGAGAGTTTATGAATTAATTTCCGATATTTTTTTTATATTAAAGTTCGTCAGAAAATTATTTTATATATAAAATATGTCAACAGAGATGGAGAACTTATTTTTAAAATAAATATTTGGCTCGTATCCGCCACGCGATCAACTGTGTGCGTCCGGGTTGTGGTTTGGAAACATAATCATCATCATCAACTTACCCCTATTCGCACCTGGTCGGGTATTAGGCACTATTTTAAAACTCCGGATGGAGGGTTTTTCAATTATCAGTAACAGGAAGGTAAGGCTTCAGTCTTATAATGAGGAAGTTAACTGGTATTTTTTTTATTTGGTAATAAACTATCAATATAACAATATTTTGAGTTTGTCCAAATTTTTGTAGACATCATCAATATAAGCCAATTTTTTTTTCTGAGTCATATCATCGCTAAGATTTTTTAAAGTTTTGTGATTATTTCCTGTAGAACTAAACTTCCATATTAAAAACTTATTTTTTATACATTGATAGTTTTAGAATAGTAAAAATCCACTCTTAAATAAATTTTCAACGTAATTCCTGTTTTGTGAAAATACCTTATTTCAAAGTTGTATAATTATATTCTGGGCTTTTACTATCTCTGAGAACATATTAGGAAGCAAAAAATACAAAGCTTCAAGCTTAACCTCAATCAACGGTGACGAGAAATGATTAAGCTTGTTTACTTATGCTTCTAATAATTCCCACTGATAAGTGAATCGAAAGGGATCAAATAATATTAGCTAAAAGCTCTTACCTAGGAGCTTTGATAAGGCTAATTGCCTGAAATGCATTACCGTGTTGATCTCGCGATGCGAGTAATTGATCATTATGACAAGCACTTGATTTGCGTTAGGGAAATTAACTCATTTAGTTTGTATATTTGCTCAGCCCAATAAGTGGGAAATACAAAATGGCTGATGATTTGAAGTAAAAGCACTTTGTGCGCTGATTTTCAGCGTTATCAGCATTTTCTAATAACCTCTGATAACGCTACTTGCGTGGGTTAAACTGCGATTTTACAAACAATTCTAATGATTTATCATAATTTGTCCAATAACCTGAAATTCGCCATCGAGCCAAAAGCACTCTGGTTCCATTCACACACAGAACTGTATTCTTAAACCATCTATAATAATTGTACATAAATTTATTTTAAATGCATTCATTTATTATTATTATAGTAAAAGTGTTGATAGAAAATGTCGTCGGGATCGTAGAACAACGACGGATGTGCAAAAAATGGGACTTGGACTTTCTTTTATATTTGAATTTGAAAAAGTTACACAAAGTATCTTTTTCGAAGGTTGAAAATATATCCAACTTACCCAAGTATCAAATGGTACACTTTTACACTTATCAAGTTGTGACATAAAATGTAAAAAAAAAATTAAACCACTCTCACGTAAAGTTGAAAAAAATCACATGCATCGTTGTACTACAATTCCAAGGATTTATTTAAAAAAAAACTTTAACTAAAAACATTTATTTATTTATTATGTTTACGGCCTAAGCCAATAAAAACAGTTATATGAAGAACGTTTTATGAAAAAACTGAACAAAAAGAATAACATGATAAAAATGTAAATGAGGTTTTAAAATAATACTTGAGATGATGATCTGTATTGAACTGTATCTTCTTTGCAGTGTCAATCCTGGGGATGGTGGGCAGCAAAGTCCTGCATCTTGTCCTCCACTGCGCTCAGTTCTCCGCAGCACTCTTCAGCTCAATATATGAGGCGTAGTTCAAGTCCTCGCATACTTGCTCTAAATACTACTGTCGGGGGTGCCCTCTGTGATTTTTCCCCTCAACCATTCCCTCTGTTATGTCAAGCAGGAGACCCTCATGGCACATAATGTGGCCGATTCATTGGGCTCACCTCTCTGATATCGTTTTGATTAGGTGCCTCCTTTGTTTGATTTTACTTAGAACCTCGTACTTCTACTTCTTAAAAAATGCCATAAAATTTACCTTTTAATTTACAGAGAAAGAAAAACGAAAGTATTGTACGAGTTCTACTTAATCATTTTAGTATTGTGTGTCAAAAAATAAATTGCCGACACCAAAATTTTAAAAACCTTCTTTATTCCATTCATGTTTTTAAGCAAAAATTCGTGGTGAAACAAAACATCAGTGATCTTAAACTTATAAATTGGAATAACCAGTGATCGATTTCAACACTTTTACGACATTTTATAGTAAATTTACCGGTCCCGAAGATGTCACGAAAGCATTAAAACTAGTGACTAGTTATTTCAAAACTGGGAATTTAAGAGGAAACGCAGTCTCACTTTTATTCATACGAATGTATTCCCGTATTTTCTCCCTGAACCAAGAGCCATGATTTTTTTACACAGTAAGTACAGATATTTTCTTTTGTCGTTGCTCTAATGATTTATTTTGTTTTGTTGACAAATTGTTTATTACGGAAACCCGAGCCACCTCGAAATCTATAAAAGCGCTCAGTTTTATCTGCCGTCATTAAACGCATATATACAATTATAAGAACTAATTTTAAACAAAAGAAAACGTATCGACGGACGCAGAAAATTTCACTTTGATACTCTTTTTGAAAAAAACAACAACATTTGTTCAGTTTTGTAAAACGTTCAAGTTCAGTAAAACGTCGATTTTGTCGATTTTAGTTCGGCAAAATTAGTCCGTCGCGTCGTACAATTGTCTTTTTTGCTCAGTATCGGGAAGGCATTTGCGAGAGTGCCAGGAAAAACAATATTAAAATACCTACAAATTTCTCAGTCACCGCCTTTTCGCTTAAGTATCACTCGTCTTTTATGTAAATAATAAATTTACCATTCCTAAAAAATCGAAATGTGCCTTTTCCCCCTCTAGTTATAATTTTTTTTTCTTTTCATTAAAATTTCACTTGGATTTTTTCAAAATTAAAGGGCTTCTTTTATATTTCATAAACTTGATTCATTAACACCTGCGTGTTTACGAGATAAGAGATTTGTGAGATATTTACGACCAGATCCTGCTTTAAAAAAATTTCAATAGTTAGTTTGATTTGACTAATGAATCAACTCGCTTACAGTGTCTCCTCTAGACCGTCCGATCTTTTCTGTAATCCAAATATTAAAACTAATCATCGAAAACATTCTAGGTACCATCCTTCGTCTATGTAAAACATTTAACAAGAATGTTAATGGTCCAGATATATTAAATATATGGACTGATAAATATTATCAGTCCATATAATAGGAACAGAAGAGAACGAACAAACTTGATGTGAAAAGATTAGAAAACAGAGAATAGACGTTTTGTCTTTTTTAGCTCTTAATTTTCGTCTTTCCATCAAATGCAATTTTACTCTCCTACTTTCCATCATTCATCCTCTACCAGTCCTTATCACTTTCCTTCTTTTACCTTCCCACTATCTACTTGTTTTCTCTCTTTTTTTTATTGTAATTTAAACGAATAAAATTATTTTTAATTCTTATTGTTTTTTTTTTTATGTGGTTAAAACCGTCGCTTTATTTTATTACAATAAATTGAATACAGGTTTTTTGATGGCTGGTCTTACTATTTATAGGTAAAATATATTTTTTTTACAAACATTAGAGACGGACCGTTATAGTCAAAACCGTAACCAAATTTCGGTTTCTGTCCTAGTTTCGATCAAAACCGAAACTTATTTAAAAAAGTTAAAAGTCACTTCAAAACGCCTAAAATTAGAAATTTCATTGTTAAACCTTACGATTTCATTAAAATAAGTGATAAATAAAATTTACCATGAAAGAAAAGGTATATATTAAATTGTTCATTGTTATGTTAAACATACAACTTATATGTTACAGTTATACACTGTACGCTATAGGAGCTTTAACTTATTAAATAAAAAGGAATTACTAAAATATAAATACGAAAGATCTTAGAACTACTAACAATGGTTTAACAAATCACAAAATCAGTCTTATTTTTATGTTTTATGTAAGGCAATGGCAATTCAGTAACTAACCATTTAAATGGACAACTATCCAACAACTCTTATACGGAAATATCACATATTACGAATACCGATAAAAATATATGAAATAGATTTAGGATAATTAATCGTACTTTCGAAATCAATACGGATATTGCGGAGAAAATTTTATTAAAATACGTTGCCAGAAGAACCCGACGTAATTGACCTAGGTTTTTGTGACGTCAAGATTCGTGATAACGTTCTAAACAAATGTCAATTGCCAGGAACAAATGAGCATGAATCATGACGTATTAGGGGCGTGGCAAAATGGAATGACCGTTTTTGCGGGAATTCAAAATTACAAATTTAAAAATATTTTTTATGCTACTAATGATTAGCACAATTTTTTTTTACTTGAAAGTATTTTGTAGACTTTTGAAACTTTAAAAATGTTTAAGAAAAATTGTTCACCCGAACCGAACGTTATTCGATACATTCCGATCGCAGGTTTCAGCTTAGTCTAAATTTCGGTCAATTTTTGGCTGAAACCAAATCTTCGGTCGGTCACTAATAAACATTTAACCTACAGGTTACCCTGTTTATTTTTTGAATAAATGAAAAAAAAATATTTTCCTTACAATAAAATTACTGTTTTATTATATTATTTTTCAAAATAGAAATCGTCTCTGACTACACGATAGTTCTACTCGATATTTTGTTATCATCACAAGATCGAAGATTGGAGTGAGTCACCCGATACCTTCGGCATGAGATCTACTATTAAGTCTACTCGTAGGTAAGTGAACTTCTCGAAAATTCCAATGTTCTGGACCCATCTCGTACTTACGCGTGCCTCTTGGTAATAAACCTGGTTTAAGTTTTATGTGCCCATCTTTCTGCATGCCTTACGTCCATGAATTACGAGAGTAGAGGCTTTTTTACCAGGCCGCGCTTGCAACTCACATCGGCGTTTGGATTTCGCAAAATTAAATAAAAACGTTTATTGAGCGACAAAAATTATAAGGAGAATTGAAAACAATTTATCATATACCCGAATTGTCATGATCGACGCATGTGATTTTCTTCAACTTTACATGAGAGCTGGTAAAAAAAAATTAAAAAACACATAAGCCAAAACTCGATAAGTTAAAATGTGAAGCTTGGTTTAGTTTTACTGAATACATTTTTTTATTATTTTTTAAACTGGAATACAAAGCCCTTATAAAACCTGTTCAACATCAAATATGAAAAAAGTCAATGTCGGACTTTCGCCCATCCGTTGTTGTTCTATGAATAAAAAGAAATGTGTGCTCCAAAATTATTTTATTTACCTAAAATTTAGGAGAAATATTATATTATATAAACTGATTATTAGAAAATGATGATCAAGTTGAGGTATAGTGGGATTCGAACCTCGGACATTTGGATGAGTGAGTACGCGACACGGAACCACGACCCGATTCAATTCATTATTCAGAATTCCATTTGTTTAATAAGTAATTGTTTCATTGCTTTAAAACCTTTGAATTACATACAAAAGTTTTACTTATTTATGTTTTTAACTTAGAAATCAAACACTGATTGAGTCCACTGAACACTTTATTTTATTTTTACAAATATAAAAACTTTTTTTATATTATGTTCAGTAGACTCAAATAAGTGTTTAATGTTTTATATTATAAGTTTAAATATAGGTTCTACAAAATAAACACCCAATATTATCATTCAATATTTATGTTTTGTCAATATTTTTTATATATTATGTATGCATTAAGAAAACTTTTTATTACCGACACCTATCCTGTTAATCTGTAAATATTTTTAAAAAGTTACACCGGTTTTTTTTCCTGATAAATATTAATGCAATTTTATCAAAAAGATTACTCCTTTCTTTAGTTCCATTTAGACCTCAAAAATACAAATTTGATTTAACCGAATTAACTTTTATTCACCGTTCAATAAAATTCTATGATTATTTCATTTTCAGTCGAATTTGGGGTGTATTTTAGCACGATACAAATTCTGAAAATGACATGCAAAATGCGTATTTCCTGAATTACAAACTTCAATGATTCTAATAGTTAACTCTATTTTTGTACCTTATGAAAAGGCTTTTATTTTATTTTCCTCGCTTCGCTGTGCGTGGCAAACATTCCGACGGGAGCGCTCTCTGCTGCCGAGCGGCGGTAGTTCCAACTACTGCTTAGACCCGCCAACACTACCTGCGCCAGGTATCACATCAATAGTGCCGCCACCCCGGAGTAAAAGAAATCAAACCAGTGCACTTAAAACGAAAAAGCAACGATACAAAATAAACGTACCTTGCTGCTTTTTTCTCCCTTACTATACGGCGGTTTCAAGCCGCGCGGGACCGAACGCGGCTCCCATCAGTATTCATTTGACCTGCGCAGATGATGGACGTACGCATGCGCGAATTCAAACTAATGAACATCTATTGCCGTTTGCCGCGAAACTGTGAAAACAATAGACAAATGTGTGAAAATTTTTGACGCTGTGGGCGATTTTGCGCGGGAAATCAAAGCGTTTTCGACTACGGCCGCTTAGTGGTAATGTTATTAGTTCTCGGCGTCCTATTGGCCGGCGCGACTGCCTTCGGATGTGTGTGTGCTGTGTTAAACTTTCGATCGAAAGCTTCTGTGAAAATAACGCTACCGATAGACTACAGCTTCCGGTTTGATAAATTTAGTATATGTGGTCCAATGTTCGTGTATTGAAGAATACGCGTTACTACGTATATAGTGAAGTGAAACATTATATGCTTATCAGTGAGACAAGACGTCGATTATAAAATCCGCGCTCAGAGTAAACAATAAATAACTTATCTACGCTTACCTTGCAAAACGGTTTAATGATTAAATCAACTGTTTTCTGTGGTTATCTTTGTGCGAGTAATTGTATATCTTTTGTGTATGAAGCCCATTGTTTATTTTGTCTTCCGGGTAGGTAGAATTAGCTACACATAAATCTGCGGTAAGCAGTTCTAAACTAACAATACATCACTAACAGTTTTATGACCTTTTTTTGCTTACCTGTATTTAAAAAAACGGGGTGCATTGTCGCGCGGACAACAATGCGAGGGTTCGCTCCCCGTTGCGTGTGCCAATCACCTGTGAACATATTCACATGACGGATCAAGTGTATTGTATTATTCCACCTGAAGACATCTTAAATTGAAGGGTAAGGAAAGCTTTCTAATCCTGTTATTCAATATTTCAATTATTCCCCTGTCCTCGACGCTTTTCAAACAATTTTCAGTTGTAATAGTGCTTTCAAAAGGCGCTGTTCACACTTATTCATAATAATATTATGTACAATGTACATGTGCGTGTCCTTTAAAAAAAATATACAAATATACATTTCCTTCGTCTCTGCTTTCCTTGCTATTTTAATTATGTTTTTGTATTATTTTTATGGGCCTCGTAGTGTAATGGTTAGTGCATTTGCCTACCGTGCAAGAAGTCTAGGGTTCGACTTCCGACATGGTAGATATGAAATATTATTTAAAAGGGTGTTTTTACACTAGAATATTTCATAGTCCCTAATCTGGTACCTGAAGCGTAAGACTGATCACCTTATGTAACAAAAATGATACGATATTCAAGATACGCTGCAATCGGTGTACCAATGCAGAGCCCTATTCCCCACCTGGCGTAGATGTCGATATAATGATTATGAAAATGATGAAAAAGTTTGTTCAACGGAATAATATATAAATCAATTAAGCTTCAGGAAGCTAATTTTATTTCAAAAGTATATGAAAGTATTTAGTCAGTTAATATTCACATAAATGTTATGCATGATAATTAATAAATATGATTTCATTTTTCAACACGTAAATGTCATTGAACTAAAATACTTGGCTCTATGTTAATTTTCGCTCAACTTAATTCATGTTTCATTTATTTATTACTTTTGACTAATAAATAAATCGGGTAAACAAACATTTAATTGCAATTTATGTTATGGCAGTCATAAAAATAGGTTGAAATATAAATGATTTGACAGAAACACATACACGGAAGCGTTCACCTATTAAAGTCAGTACTAAACAATAATAAATTAGTATAAAAGGTGTGTACCTTTACATATAAACATTTTATTGATTTGATTATATACTGAACTATCGTTAGAGCCATATTTTATGTGTATCAGTTTATCTCTTGTGGGTGGGAGGTGCCAATTAATTAAATAAGTTCATGATGACAGTAAATTATGAATGTTCAATGTATTCATATATTGCTTCCTTCCAGTTTGATGGCTTATGATTTATTTATGCAAAAGCATTGGTCTGGCAACGAATTATGTATTGAACATTATAGATAAGTGCATAGCTCACATGTTATTAGAAATAAAATCTCCGTATAGCTATTGTCTTCATACTAAGCTAAGCTAACAATGAGGAGGAGTTTCATTTTTTTTATTTGTAATTAGACTGTTAAACTAAGCCAATTTTGTTTAAGTATCGTAAATACGATACGTAAAAATAAATATCAGCGCCATGATTTTTCACTAAGTTCAATATTTTTAAATTACTCCGCGTGTGACGTCTCACGTTCTCTTCCCCTTCTTTTTGATGAGCTCTTCTGATTCGTCAGTTCACTTACTGTGAACCCGATATCTATACTCTTTCGTCATTGGTTATTTTGGAAGAACTAATGACGTCGTTCAAATTATTTTGTTTTTATTATTATTTTAATACATTTTTTGCCGAACAATTTAAAGCTCTAATTTTTACAGCGCGTAAGAATACATTTTTCGTATCAAATTTCCCGTAGGGGTGAACTGATTTTATGAACCACTTATTATTGCAGGGTTAAGACATAATAATTAAGAAAATTTTCCTCGTTAATAAATTTCATATTTCCTCTTTCCACACCCAGTGGTACACAGGGCACTGAATTCGTTAATCAAATGCGGCATATTTCGATCATCTGTTACAAGAAAATAAAGAGATCGGTTCTTTGCTGCTGGAAACAGTCCAGGAATAATGAAATATTGCAGTTTAAATCACCTGTAAGATTCATGTTTCACATCCACCCTGCCAGTACCCAGGACTGAAAACACTACACAACGAGGCGTACTTATCTCCACGTAATATTCTAATTAAAGATTTTTACCTAGGAGCAGCAGTCAAGTCGAAAATACTCGTCAAGGGTCAGAAACCAGAGTTTTATTTCACTCATATTATTCATCAGATCAGCCTGGATGCAGAAGACAACACAACTTCGACTTCTTATAAAAAAAACTCACCTGGTTAGGAACGAGGGTTTAAACCCTAGTTCTTTATGCAAAATAAAACAAAAAACTCATAGAATTGGTTTTTTGAGTGGGCCGGTAAAAAATGTTTGCAGTATTTAAAATCGACAATATTTTGAGTTTGTCCCAATTCTTGTAGGACTGGATTAAAATCCCTGGGGAGCTGTTAATATTAACATATTACAACAGAGACGAAGAACATTTTAGAGAAGGTAATATATAAGTCCAGGTATCTACGGGGCTTATGACCTGCCATTGGCTGGTTTAAGTGGCCATTTTACACACTGTGTAACATTTACCATTCTGCCCATAAATATTCAAATGAACATCTATATTCCTTCAAATCTTTCATCTTTTGATGTTTGTGAAGTTAAAGTTGGCGGCCTCCGTGGTGTAGTGGTCAAGACGCTCGACTCACAGACGGAAGGTTCCGGGTTCGATTCCCGGTGAGAAAACAAAAATTAAAATGTGATTTTTCTCAAGCCTGGGTGTTCTGTGATGTAATTTACCACTGTAATTGGGCCTTCTGGCCTGTTGTGGTGCAAAAAAAAAAAAAAAGAGCTGAAACCTTTATTTATGCGGGTGAGATTCATCTAATTAAATTATTTCACCTACATACTAGGAAACGCCTGAAAATCGTATTTTTTTTCCATTTCATTACTTCTTCGTGGACTAGGTGGATTTATCAACAATATTTTGAGTTTGTCCAATTTTTTGTAAATATGGACTAGAACATGGAAAGGATATTCAAAAATGGGCAGAATGGGGAATGTTACACAGAGTGTAAAGTGGTCAATTTAAATCAGCCAATGACAGATCATAAGCCCTGTAGACGTTTAGACTTCTATATTACCTTTTCTAAAATGTTCTTTATCTCTGTTGTAATATGTTGTATTTACAATCAGTTTTCGAAACCATCATACCCATCGAGTGCGGATAGGCAAATTTTTCACGTCGCTTTGCTAGGAATCCATACCGAGTTCACGTCGTAGGTAGGCGAACACGTCAACAATTGCATTACGAGGTGGACTCATATCCACTCGATTTATTGTTCAGTATTTTTACCAGAGTGTAGCCATCTAGTCAAAAACAAATGTTATGATTCTTTGTCTATTTTGTGTAAATAATTCAATTCTTTATCATCCTGGGCATGGATTTCTATTATTGTGAAGCTGTTTTGTATTTTTAAATAATAAAATAAAAGTATTATTCGTTATAGGCAGACAGACTTTGCTGATGCGCTTATATCTTGTGTATTGTTTTTTATTGCGTTCCCGCTTGTCTGCTTCCTTCAAAAAAGCATCCAAACAGTTTTTGAACTGGCTGACTAAAATATAATGGATATCTAGGCTTGGAAATTTATTCCAGTCTGAAACTACCCTGCCGAAAATCAGTTTTTCTTGAGATTGAGGTGAAATCGAGAACAAAAGAGATTAAAGTTATGATCCCCTATATTTGTGTTGGGATTTTATTGATATATCTCGTGCAAGGAGCAGTTATAATAATTATTGAGTAGTTTATAAGTTTCTTTCAAGTCTCTTCTCTTCCGTTGATCTTTCAATTGATTTGGGGATTTTTTAGCACATCTTTGATATCCAAACTGCAATACAGGTCTTACGTAGGTTTTGTATATTTTAAGAAATATCTCTGCAGAAGTATTTTGGAAGACTGCTGACTTTTTTCAATTCCGAATATTCAAAACTTAAAAAAATATTTTTTCATCAAATCACTGAGTTTTACATGATTTTTTACTTTTTTTCAAAATTAAAATGCTTTGTTTTGTGAACCATTGTATTTGTTTACACCACCGACTCGTTAAGGCAACAACACGTTGTCCTCTTTAGGGATATTTTTTCCAACTAAATATACGTAATATATAAAAGAAACAGTAAACAAATTAGTGGGTATCAACAAAGAGTAGGGGAGGGTTGTTGGTGCCGAAACTAGTCGGTTGTGTTAACAAATAAAGTGGTTTTTAAAACAATGAATTTTCAATTTAAAAAAAATAATAATAAAAAATTGTGTATTACAGTGATCCACAAAGTTAGTGCTACAAACACCCAAACTATAATGAAAGTTTTCATTGTACGCCTTACTGTAGTTTTGACAATTTGTGATCAATCAAATACACATGGTCAGTAGATTTACCTTATTTTAGTTTCGCTGTATGACTGTGAAGTAATACAGAGTTTGTTCCAAATTTCCACCGCGGTCATACTTTTTAGTTCTATTGAACACACTGAACAGATTTCAATTAATTCTACGCGCCGTCTGTGATGTCAAGTCTAGTACAACTATTTGGTTTTCTGTAAAGAGAAGACCGGGCTGGGTCTTTATTTTAGTACAAATAGTCTACTCAAGAATATTGAGTTCATTATATGACACGGCCGCCCACAGCCGCCCTCGCTTGCACCCGCCCAAAGTAAACGAACCAAGCTTATATGGAAATCTTGTCTTAACCCTCAATCGCTAATATTCAATTAATATCATATTTCAATATCGAGGTAATACTTAATATTATAGTATGAAAAAAATAAAAGTAGTAATGAAAAATGTACTGAGTGTCAACATAAATTGTATCAGCTATTTTCAATTTTTTTAGTTCTACGAGAAGTGAGAAGTTGTGTTTGCTTTTACGTTAAATATGTTATTTTATTCGATTAATATAAAGAAATACGTCTTATACCTAGGGAGGTCTGAATCTAAGTATCGTTCGAGGAATCACTTGCGGCCTCCTGCCGATGGCAACGTTCCACGTGGCTCCGCCCACTCTCACGTCATGACTGGCATCGTAGCGCCATCTCTTGAGCAGTTTGTGTCAAAGTATTTTTATTAACAATTAAAAGTAATAATAACAGTAAACAATATTTTGGGTTTGTCCAAATTTTTATAGACAAGGACTGGATTCAACTCCCTGAGGAGCTGTTTATATTAACATATTACAACAGAGATAAACAACATTTTAGAAAAGGTAATATAGAAGTCTAGGCATCTACAGGGCTTATGACCTGTCAATGGCTGGTGTTGATAAATTACCTGGTTCATGAAGAAGTATAGAAATTGAAAAAATAACATTTTCAGGCGTTGCCTAGTATGTAGGTGAAATAATTCAATAAGATGAATCTCACCCGCATAAATAATGGTTTCAGCTCTTTAACTTCACAAACATCAACAGATGAAAGAATTGAAGGAATATAGATGTTCAAATATAGGCAGAATGGTGAATTTTACACAGTGTGTAAAGTGGCCACTTAAACCAGCCATTGACAGGTCATAAGCCCTGTAGATGCCTAGACTTCCATATTACCTTTTCTTTAATGTTCTTCATCTCTGTTGTAATATGTTAATAATAACAGTATTTGCAAAATTCATAATTACAATATATTTTAAACCGAAGAAACTACGTAGCAATAAAAAAAGTGTAGTACACAAATAAAAATATAAACTGGTGGTTTTGAACTTAAAAATATTGCATTGTACATTAAAAACACTTTTTTTCCAAATAACAAATATCACGAACTAATATTACATCTTGATCTTGTCAGGAATCAAACCTGTGACCTCTTGCATGTTAGACAAACAAGCTTTACATACATTTGTACTCGTAAGACCCCGCAGGAGATGTTCGAATAGTCGATTTTGGTGACTTCTAAATTAAAAAAGAAATCCTTAAATAAAATATACATTCTTTTTAAATCCATTTTACCTATTAAATATTTTTAATCGATATTAATGTATTTAACATACCAGTACCTGAGTAATAGTACCTACGCCCACCTATCCGAGCCTTAATTAAATACATCAAATTTGAATTTTTAACGTGCAATACACCTTTCATATTATTAAATACTTGTTTATGCAGTTTTTCTGATAAAACGTTTATTTAAAAAAACATATAATGATGAGGCTGGGTTGAAGTTTATAATGAAAGAAATACGCTAACGAAGTCACGGTCATAGCAGATTTTAATATTATGGACGCATTAAAAATATTTGCATGTTAATTTTCATATTAATTAAAATGTCATTATTTTAACAGTTTTCAAATTCGATTATATTAAAGATTCTCTTAATGCATTTAATTTTATTGTCATATTTCCAAGAACCGAATGTTTTATTTTGTCATAAAGCTAGTTTTTTTTATACCTTTCGCTGTCTCATTTTTTATTTTTTATTTTTTTTTTTTTAATTTGTTGTTTAATTTTTCCTGTTTTTTTACAGTAAATGTAAAAAATGTTAAATACGCTTTCCTTAATCATTGTCTTGGAATATATTTTTTTAAATTATAATCTGTTATTACTTTATTAATATTTTTATTCGATTCCTTCTAAATGGATTGTATTTCAACTACATGTTACATGAAGGTAAGGTGATCAGTCTACGTGTTCAGTGCACATTCAGAAACAATACGTTAACTAAAAAGTGTTGTCGATCGTGCAAGGTTTTAATTTTTGGTTATATCGACAGGTTTCTAATAAAACATGAAAACAAATATTTATAACGATCTTATAATACTTAATAAAAATATAAATAAATTTAATGCATGATAACATTTTGAATTTACCCACAAATAAAAAAATCTACCGATGTTTTTCTCAGTCACAACAGGTTACATTAAACTATGAAATCCCACTTTTTTATATAATGTGAAGTAACGTTTCCAGGAACATTTATTAAGAAGCGACTTGCCCGAACATTACTATCCTCAATTTAAAATAAATTTGCATTACTTAATACTGCCAGTCACTTGTTGAACGCTGTTTTAAAGCACGAAACAGTGGGTTGCTGTCACCGCGATCGTTTATTAAATTACTGATAAGTATTATTGGTTGAAATGGGTGCGCCATTGCACATATTGTTATTATATAATATTGATAATGAGTTAAAATACCCATTCTTGGGTAGTGTGGGTTTCTATTTAGTTTTCTTAATATAGCTTCTGGGTTTGACATATTTGTGTAGGAGGAACACGACAGTTATTCCTGTTATAACGCCATGATTTTATTGTGTTAGACTTATTTGTTTTTTGGTCAAATTACAAAAATTTAATTACAGCCTAAAAAAAGATGTGGGTACTCTTTGAGTTAGTCTTGCCTTAAACGATTTTGGGTTTTGCGTTTGGCATACATTTTTATTCAACGGTTATTTCATAATTATATTATGAACATTTCTTTTATATTCGATTAACTAGTTTTGCATTAGCAAACCAAACGTGTTACATTTAGATATTAAAAAATATTCCAACACAAGTTGAAAAACTCTTTTCATAAGATATATGGTCATTTTCATAATATAACAGAAAAAAAACGTATTTCAACTTTAATAACTATAAAAATAACGTACACAATATGAAACAGTTAAAATTTTTAAAATTGTAAAGAATTAAAATACATGAATATAAATAAAAGAAAATAGAAAAAAATATGAATTTTTACATTAAAAAAAATTAACTATTTTACATATCTCAGCATTTGTAGCCACTGTGTAAATAAGGGTGAGTGAGTCTACCCCGCAGTGGCTTAGAGAAGAGTATTTTTGGAGCTTTCTAGACGTGGCTATCTGCTGTAGGCTCTTTGGTGAAGTAGGGCAGCGAAAAACTACCCACCCGTTTAGAACTTTCTTGAATAAAATACCTTTAAAAGGTAATGTAATACCTATGTTTATGTTTTGTATTCACTGTACCATTACTTAATTAGCTAATTATTTCAACAAGTTACAACACGGTAGAGGATTGTAATGAATCTATCAGATTTAAAGAATCGGCCGTACAGAAAATTAGCAACATAAACAGACATTGTTCATTCTGCTACTCCATATAAATCTCTTCAGTCACACGCAGCTAACTGTAAGAATGACAGAGATAAGAAACAGAATTTGCGTAATTATTTGCCTTTTCTTTTTGTTCTATTTCACCTTCTATCTGCCCGATTAGGAAACTAAATAAACGACTCGCAATTTAAATTATGTGTATTTAAAGAGCATAAATCTGCCATTTTGTGGAACTTTTTTGCCGTCGTCTTTTTGCATTCCGCGCACAACAAAATAACGGTGCAACTTTTTGACCAATAACAAATCATTAAAAATAGTATATAAATCAAATGGCACACGGTTTTGCAATTTCTTTTACTCCAGATGGTTAAGTCATTATTTTTATTTTTAAGCATTTGCATTTGATTTCTATTTCATTCGAACGATGAAAACCTTGTTTTCTGGTACACTTGATACGTTTTCCACGGAATGTGGAATAAGAATGCTGTTGAATTATTTATTTTATTTATTTTACTTTTATAAAGCTTTTTTACAAATCACAACAGTTATATGATGAAACATATGTGCAAAAAACTTAACAACATAAGACTATTAGCTAATCCAAGCCAATCCATGTTTATTGCACAATGTTTTATTAATGGCAAATAGATATACCAAAAGCCGGAAGATCTATCCCAAAGAATCCAAAATTGTGTGACGAATTTACTAATCTTCACATTCTGGACATTGGCACTTAAAAACAAAAGTTGCACCTTGAAAATTTGATAAATAGCCAATTTTGACTTCTGTAGCTTAATCACAAATAACTATCGACGAGTTAAAAAACATGCTAAACGATAATGAACATGCTTAAGTTATCATAAGTCAACGCGTGCGTAATCTCATAAGTCAACGCTCTTGTCGGTCTGTTTTCCTCGTAAATAAATACAGTTTGTTGGCGTAAAATCGGCGCTTCCTATAATAAATAATGCAATATATTATTACATTTGCAAAATAGTAAGGAGTATATAATACAAAAATTAAATTACAATTACTATGGCGAGTGCTTTTCTTGGCATTTGGCTTGCCAACCGCCGGCTAAATGCAATAAACAGCATGATAAATAATAAATAAATAAATAAAAATAGCAGTTTTAGAATATTTTCTATATTTACAATTGTAAAGCGCCATTGAGGTGATTTTTGTGAAGCATTATTTTAAGATAATTTTTTTAAGAGTTTTTAATGGTTTTAATATGGTTGTTAAAAGCTCCCCCCCATCCAATTTTTCCATAGAAAAGCGATGACTGTACAAGTGCATAATATGCAATTTTTATAGTATTTAGCTGGGCGTATATACCTAACCATTCTACATTAACTAGCTGACGTCTTACGCTTAGATAAGCTACATCTACTGAGAGAGGAAAAGTCATTATACGCAGCGCACTAAATTTGGTGAATACGCATTTGGAGTTGCAGGACCTATGGTACAAACTGTTCTCCCAGCATCCCAGCAGAGATTCGAAACTGGTAAAGTGGAGTGATGTTAGGAAAAAAACTAAAACCCACCAATCATTTGAATAAATTCGAAGTATGTGATGACAAAATAAATTCAACAATGTTGCAGACGGGCTGGATTTCTTCCTTATGGAGTATTTTAGATCTAAATTTGTTGCAACAGAGAGGGAAAACATTTTTGAGAAGGAAATATGGAAGTTTAGGCATTATCAAGGCTTATGACCTGTCATTGGCTGGTTTAAGTAGTCACTTTACACACTGTGTTACATTCACCGTTCTGCCTATGTTTTAACATCTACATTTCCTCAACTCTTCCAAAGACTCACAACAAAGTCTTAATTTGTTACAACAGAGAAAGAAAACATTTTTGAGAAGGAAATTTGGAGTTCTAGGCATTTACAGATAACATGTATCTTATTTTTTGCAATAAATTATTTATACATACATTTTACAAAAAATAATAATAACGTATCCCTTGAGGCCAAGGACCCTGTGTTTAGTTGGGATACAACATAATAAAAAGTAGAAGCACGTACATAATTAAATAATAGCAAAAATAAAAATAAATATAATTACATAAACATACATACATTTCAATAAACATCTAGACAACACGCTTAATGGTTTATAAATCTATGCAATATCTGGTAGCAGTTTCCTGCAATGGTCTCTTGACAAAATCCAGACTTGTACACCCTTTCTGAATATGGTTTTCGTTTTGGAGAACTTAATAAAATCATCCAAAAACGTTCTTGGGGCCATAAAAGAGAAATTCTTCTGAGCAAACGTAAGTATTTTCGGAATTAAATAACTAAAATCACAGGAAAACCTCGTATCTACCTATTTTTGTAACCGCATGACCAGAAATGTGTCAATGTCTCTTTTTAAAAAATCGTATAATATCCAGTATGAATTGGAACAATGTCTCAGGTGGGTAAGTAGGGGGACAACGCAGCATCACTCTAAGTATCATTTTTTGTACATTTATTGGGGTTCATGATACACGCACTACAACCTCCTCAGCCCACTATACTATAGGTTGCCACTTACTGAAAAAGAGCTAAATTTTTATACTTCTTCTTTAAACCATGAATCAAAACCAGCATTAGAACCAACAAATCCAGCTCGTCTGCAAACATTAAGAGATACTCAAAACATCGTTGTCATAAGAAAGTGTTTAATTAATTAAAAATATTATTTTTCTTTTGTTATACATTTGTTCTACATTACAAAATCATCTTAGCGAACGGTACTTAAACTTATCAATGGTATTAGCATATTCATATTTATTTATACTATGATTTATATGGCACCAGTAATAAAACCTGAAACAAATACTTGATCCTCGCATTACATATTTTTATTCAAGGAGCTTATTTCTCGCTACCCCGTGCTACACTTGAGCTGTACCGACTCGCTGACCGCATTTTGTGATAGAATTTCAAACTGAGGAATTATTATCCTGCAGTACTACTTTATCGGAGATTAATATGATGTAGTTTTATATTCCGAGATACGAGTACGTTCCATTACATTGTTGCAATCTGATAATGGACCCGATGAAATAGGCTTGCAATTATATTAACTCTACACTACCGATGTAGACGATCTGGACAAAAGAGTATGGTTTACTTATAAACCAATCTATCCCATAAAACTGTAATTACTTTTTAATATTATTACAAAATACATAATTTACTACCTTAGAACGGGGAAGCTATCCCTAGTTAGGCAGTTTAGATGAACCACCAGCAAAAATAAAAAATATATATGTTTACATTTACTACTTAATTAATTTGTTGTATAAATAATTCACTGTAAATTGCTGTAATAAATATGTTACAAATAAATAAAAAATAAAAAAACATTAAAATCTAAAACACAAAATATGTTTGCGGGTAGTCAAAGGTTGCTTAGTAAATTAGACGTATCTTCGGTTAATCCTCTTAATGTCAATGGTACTAATATTCAATACAGGAAATCCGTAAATCTAGGAGTACTAATGGATGAACATCTATGCTGGCGAAATCATACCAATGAATTAAGCCACAAAATATTTTTTAGTCTACACTCACTTAGAAGGTTGCAAAAATTATTACCAATAAGTATTTATGGGTGCATTTAGTATTCATTAATACACTCTTGTAGAAGCATTACTACTACCCATTCTAGATCACGCTGATGTTCCATGACTGATTTAAGCTGTGAGCAACTCGATAAACTTGGACGACTTCAGAATACATGCATAAGGTAAATTTTTGGTCTTTTTATATGACCACATTTCTAAAGACCAAAAATATGAAAATACGACCACATTTCTGATTACCGCAGGCAACTGAAATGGCTCAAAATTAGACATCAGAGAGACTATCACTCCCTCTCACTTCTGTTCAATATACTTCATAGTCCCAACGCTCCTATATACCTGCGTGAAAAGAATCAACGCTTATCAGTTCATGGTTTACTTCTTCGTTCTAATTCTCGAGGCACTCTCTTAACACCCATCCACAATTCCCCTTTCTTCTCTAACTCATGTAGTCTCCATGCCGCTCGACTGTGGAATCATCTCCCATCCACCATTAACGAAGTTACTACAGTATCTCTGTTTAAATCACGTCTAAAGAAACATCTCCTTTCTCTTCCTTAATCTCTCCTTCTTTCCTCTTTCTTCTTTTTTCCTTTTCCCATTCAGTAATAGTATCGATTTAGGGTAATTTATATACAAATATATTTATTTATTTTTTTATATCTTTAGCATTTTTTACTCTTTATTTTCTATTGAATATGTTTTATTTCGAATTATAAAAATAAAACTTTTTTACTGGTCGGCTAGAAGAAATTGCCATTTGGTAATAAGCCCGCCAATGTACAATTAAAATTATGTACAAAAAGTTAAATAAATAAAATGAGTAAAAAAATCTGCTACATACTAGCGTCTGACCGACCCAAGATTTTCAGTCAAAACCGAAATGGAAATTTATTTAAATAAGTTAAAATTTACTTCAAAACGTCCAAAATTACGCGGTTTTATTGTTCAACTTTACGAGTTCATTAAAATAAGTGTCGAATAAAATACACAATGAAATAAAACGCATAAGTTGTAAATGAGTAAATTAGTTTTTTTAGAGTTTTTTGTTTCGTAGTTATGTTATACATGTAACATATTTGTAACAGTTCTTTGATTTACGCTATAGGAACTTTAACTTAAGTATTAACTATAAAGGAATAGCAAAAACATAAATACAAAAGATCTCACAACTACTACATATAGTTAATAAACCACAAAATCAGTCAAGTTTTTATTTTTTATGTTAGACAATGACAATATAAAAACTATTAATTTGAATGGATCCAATATCTCTGATTTTGCAATTTTTTTCAATATATGAATAGTAAGTAAGCCGAAACAAACAAGAGGTCGCACGTCATGCGGGCGAGTTTATAGCTACAAGATGCACCCGAGTTCTGCTGAACGTAGGTTTCGAGCAATTTCTGGCTGAAATCGAAACGGCTGCCGATACTCGTTTTTTTGGCCGAAATAGGCCGAGTCCGAAACCTAAGCTTCATACTCACAGTAATTATAATTTAGTTCGAAATCACCACCGGGGTAAAATTGTTCCATAAAATATGAATCAAAAAGTCAGTTGAACGTGTTCTGTCAAAAGTGTAATAGGGTCTTATCGAATTGTTTGATTATTTATTTTTTTTAAATCAGAAACAATTTGCGATCTGATCGTATTAATATTTTTTTTCGTGCGATATCAGATAAATTTTCTAAGGTTTGAAATATGCATAATCGAATAGTTTAATGTAAAAGATATTTAACTCACATGTTATCCATGTAGTTTATAAGTTACCTGCCTTAATTAGTATTTTCCAATGGCAGTTAGTGGTATTCTATATGGGTTAATGGAAAGTTTGCCAAAAGCTCATTTGTTAAAATATAAAACCTTCATTTAAAATTACGAATGTACATAGGTAATAAAAATATTGTGGTTTACCACTGACTGGCAAAAACTGTTATGGGCTGAAATTAGGTATTGCTAAAATCAGAAATGCGTTTTGGTTAGAAAGGAGATTCATATCTATTCCATCTAGTTTGTTTAAATGACCAAAACTGACAATAACTGCTAGCAAAATAGATTTTGGAATTTCATGTATAATATTATAAACGTGTCCTAATAAAAATCAAAACGGTATTTTTTCAAAATATCAACAAAAAAAATATATTTTTAAAGAAAGAAAAAAAAAAAATATTTTTTAAAAGTAGACATGAACTGGATACTACCCAAGGTATTTTCAGGGTTTATAAACTGTCATTGGCTTCCATATTACCATCTCATAAATGTTACCCATCTCTGTTGTCATATTTTCATCCCGATCCGTTAATACATAGTTCTTTATTTTGTACAAAGATTTAGTAATATTGCTAAAATTCGGTGATAAATTTTCTTCCTGTGGGGGCAAGCGCTAATTATTATTCACAGTAAATTGTTTTCTTTTTCGTATTCAGAAACTGAAAAACACATGCTTTTAGAGAAACGTTAAAAAAAATTAAACTGCGATAGTTAACTTTTAAAATAGGCCGAAAATAATTTAAATTTGATTTGAATTAGTTTGAATTCAAATTTTTCCTTTCGTTTGAAAGGACATTTTTTTATTCTAAGTATCTCGTATTTCTTTATTCATAAGGTATATCATTTTAAAGAGTATAATCGTATCTTTTTTATTCAACAATTCGTGTCAAGTGCATTATTTTTATCAGTAGTAATTAAATGAAGCCAAAAGCTCGTTATTTTGTCGTTTTTAAGCAAATATTAACAGCCAGAAGTATTTATCGTGTAATATGTATGTTGAGTACTTGCGCAATCATTAGCTGCAGTTTTAAAGACGTGATATTTTGGATTATATTAAGGTTCTTCGCCTTCGTTTAGAGATAAATTTTACTGAACATTCTAAGTGAATTTGTGAATTCGGTCAGTTTCGTAATTGCTACACTTCCAGCGTACAAAGCGTACCTGAAACCACGGTCCTATGCAAATTGTATATTCCAAATCAATAGAAGTGTTACTTTGTAAACCTCGCTTGTATACAAACATTAATATTTTTTCCAAATTAGTTGTGGTAACAAAAAAAACTGAAATATTTAGCGTCCATCTCGCTCGCATTCACTGCGGTCCAAAATGGCCGGTCTCTTTTATTCTGTTTTTTAGATCGTTCGCTGCGTCTCTTTTCTTATCACTGATATTTGTATATTTCTCTCTGTTGCTCTCATTTCATCTCGTTTGGTTTATCATTAGTCGTATAAGGAAGTCTCTTTCCTCTGGTTGTTCGTCTCGTTCTAACTCGAAGATATAGTTTACTTGTCTTCTTCTGGCGCAATGCTTTACGGCAGGTGTAAAGCTCGATCCACGTGGTTGCGAGAAAACCTGTTAGAAAATGGTTGTCGTAGAAATGTTGAAGGCAGGCTTATCTTCAGGTGAGACAAAGGCTTAGCTTTTGGCCTTTTTTTACTAGTTGGCCGGTATTTGCCGCGTGTTTTGCTTGTGTTTTGCTTTTTTGGGATCACTAAGGTGAACGCAACTGTGGTGGGATGTTAAATTGAATTCGAATTGCTTCTTTCCATACGAAAGCACAGCCACCGCTCAGTTGAAGCGGTGATGCCAGATTTATAATTAATTTTATGTTAAAATATATAGAGCTGGTTCAATGATGCCGGATCTACTTTTTATAAACTAATCATAGGTTTCTGACGTAATACAATTTGATCGATACTTGCATAAACTAGATTCTATTACGTTTATAATAAAACTAATCGTTTACGTCAGTTTAAGTAGATTTTCTTGTAGAAAAATTAATCAAATATTATATTAAAACACACAAAACCTATATTTTTTTCAAAAAAATTAGTAAAAAGGTACATGAAAATAATATTGTTAGCATAAGAGTAAAACGCAAATGATTTATATTACTTGTGTGATTTAAGACTACGAAATGGTTTTTTTTTTTTACATCTGAGCATGTTTTTCATTCTTTGTTTTAATTCTTACCTTTTGATTACTTTTACAAAAAAAATTTTTCTTCATTTTTAATATTATTTCTATTTGTAAATACTAACCACAAATTTTGAAATGACTTTTTTCCTTTAATTTTAATTTTTAAAGAACTTCCATTAATGTTTTTTTCCTTCTCATTTTTGTACAATCATTGATAACCTTACATTTTATTATTTTATAATATGGAAACTTCACTGGTCCATTATAGTAAAGTCTAACTGTATAAAATATAAAACTATGTATACGTACTGTTTGTTTCCTGAATAAAATAAAAATATAAAAATAAAAAAAATGCATTTAATTAAACTCGTATAGTAACGTTTACAAGGTTTTAATATGATTATTAAAAAAAAAGAGGTATCTTACATCTCCATCAACAAGTCATGTCAATTCCCCGGTAAGTCTTAAGATGCATTTTTTGTAAATAATAAACTGTATTTACATTTATCATCAGCATCATAATTCTTTTCAACTCAGTGGTGCATCGGAAACTGCATTCGTACTCTAATTGCAACATATTTGTACCATTTTCATTTCATTGAAGATAAGGTGATGAGTCATCCGATTCAGGTCTGGTATAATCAAATATTGCAGTGTAGGACCACATTTAAAACCAAAAGTTCATGTCTACCCTACAAGGAATCAAACCTAGAACTTTAAAGGTTGTATGCGAGTGCGCCAACCACCGTTCTACGAGGCGGACTTATGTATCTCCACCCGATTACATTTTTTAGGTTTTTTTTCATGAGAACAGTATCGAATACCGAATCAAAATAAAATTCGTTAGACACTAAATTTTTGTATGATTTTTTTTTATTTTTTGCAAAAAATATCAATCGTTCCTTTTATACTAAAAATAATATTTAAAAAATACTAATAAATTGTAATTTTTTAAAATATATTTTACAACTCAGGGGTGTACCAATCACAATACAATCCATGTCCATCGGGTTATATTGGGAGAACGTCGCGTAGCTTTAATATTTGAATTAAAGAACACAATAACAACAATAAATAATATTTTTTCAGAGTTTTACCAATCATTTCATAAATTCTAATCACGATTTTCATAAGGATACAAGAGTTAAAATTTAACATTAAAATAATTAAAAAAAGACTTTTAAACAACCTGGAGGTGTTTTATATTAAAAAATGATTAAAAAATAATATTCCCAAAAAAATAAACAAATATCTTTTCAATATAGCCCACTTTTTTATTTAAAAACTATCCAATCGTGTAACGTTCAACTACTCCTCCCCTTCCAAACCCTTCCCCATCAAATTCTCCCACAAATCCTGCGACATATCGTTAAATATTATCAACCTAATTTTAGTGTATGTTCGGACATGGTGGTGTCTACATCCCCTTTAACTCTGCGTGTAATTTATGAATTTTTTCGTAAATACTAAGGTGACGGTAAAGGTGATAGTGTATTTTAGAATTTGCATGTTGGTGTAATGAGTGTCCTGACGAAGATAGTACGTTAGTCTGGTATAACTACATAACGGTTTAACACGGGTAGTCATAAAAAGTCAGTAAGTGGATAAATATTAATATTAACTAACATGAATTTTGAATATTATTTATGTTTATTTTTATTTTGTATATTGTTATCTTTAATAAACATGGTTGTGGACAATTTTAATCACCCGATAAAAATATCTTTATATTTTCTATCTAAAGTTAATCTATCTTAAAGTTTCTTCAATATTTTTTTAAATCATTAATTGATACGATTATTTATGCATTGCAAATAATAATGGTAACATGTCACTGTATTGTTTCTTCTCAAGCCCAGAGTACTTGCTCCATAATGGTAAACAGTAATGCGTGAGTCAATGTGTATGTAAATGAGGCTGTATATAAATTGTTGAGTAGCTGTGTGGGTGAATGTACACGAGTTGGTAGCAGCCTTATCTAAGACAGGCAAACTGACGATTAAGCTCCACTTAGATCTGACAGTGTAGTACAACTGATTATTCTTGTTTTTCTTGTTTATCAGAAGCGTAAATGTGCAGTAATTAATAAATTTCTTAAAAGTAGTCAACAATTTCAACGAGTTGTTATAATGAATATTTATAGAGTTTGAATGCTGTCGAAATGCGATCCCTCGGGCGAATGTGTGGTAAAACGATGTATGATAGGTGCCCAAATGTCGAGATCCGTGAAGTGTGTAAGGCTGAGACATGCATTATTGACAGAATCAAGAAAGGGGTGCTGCGTTAGTTTGGACATGTAGATTGAATGGACAGCGAAAGAACGGCTAAAAGGATCTACGATGCAAATGTTGATGGATGCAGAAAACGAGGAAGACCGAGAAAGAGATGCCACGATCAAATCCAATAAATAGTAACACTCGTTCAGCAACACAAATCAACTGTATTTCCCCATTCGCATCAACCGCCTTTGGTAAAAAGTAATATAATAAAAATACATATATTTAATGATTTAATGCCAAATATAAAAGACTGAAAATGTTGAACAAATTTTAAAATAAAAGGAACTGCACATATAAATAGTGTAGCGAGGGAATTAAAAAAATATATGTATGTAGATTTATAAACGTACTACTTTATATAATTGGTACACATATTTTTTATATTCTTATGAATTACATTACTTTAAATTTGTTTTTTATTAAATATTATACTATATTATTTATGTTTAAGTAACGTTTATTCTTGGCATATATTTACTTTATATTTGTATGATAACGATTATGAATTTCTTACTTTTCACTAGCTAGGCATTTATAATTAAGTAGTTTTATTTGTTTTGTTATTGTTATATTATTATAGAACTACTTATACTTTAAAATATAAAAATCTCCATCTTAGAATAGGCTAAGCCATGTTAGATGGAGACTATCTTTAGCAGAGAACGCTCCATTTTTATTTTCTATTCACTAGTTTTATTTAGATTCCCTGTTATTAAATATGTATACTTATATTATGCAATTTATTTTTTTAATAAAATAAATACTTGAAGTTGTACATGTCAAGAGTAAGAATAATCGGCATACGTTCATGAGAAAATGTTAATCTCGAGGAAATGAGGAACTAGTAAGCGTTCTTTTCTCTCAGCCTACCCCTACAGGGAAACAGCGTGATGGTTTGTTATTGTTGTTTGTTGTAAAAATAGCTTTGTGTGTGAATTATGTCTAATAATGAAAGTGTACAATGAGTTACCTGAAGAAATAAAAATTATCGAAATATTTTAAATTAATTTGGAAAATAAGTTCTTGATAAGTTTTGATAAAAAATTGTAATGTCATTAAAAGTTTATATTGGTTCTTTAGATGTGATGAATTAACTTAATAAAGCATAAATAAATACAGTTTTTTTTTTAATTTGCATACTAAATGTGCTTCACAGCGGGAGGTTATCTCACCGTGTGTACAAATGTTCACTACCTCCTTAATACAAGCTTTTGTCAAACTTCAAACATACGTAAGTTACGAATAGAAAAATGCGGGGCGTGTCTCGACTCTGTCGCCCTAATCATTATTTATTTCCCCTAAAAAAACTGGTACTCGTATTATCCTATGGTATACGTACTTTATTTATCACAAAATACCATCTCTAATCTTTAGTATATCTATATGTGAGGTCAATAATGTTATTATTATTGTAAATGTAAAAATGTATAAAAGTAAACCAGTATTTTATATACTTACTTTTAATTCTGTGTAAGTCCCTCTTCAAGCATAAGATCTTATCTCGTTTTTGGAAGTCAACAGCATTAAAGATAACAAAATACCAAACTTATATCATTTCATAAAAACTGTAATAAATGTAACTTATGTACGTATAGTTTTTAAACAAGTTTATTGCAACATAGACAGAGAACAACTTGGAGAAGAGAATATGAGTCGATGTGTTTACAAGTCAAATGACAGGATTGGCTGGTTTTAGTTAATACTTTACTTAAAAAAAAAAAAATAACAAAAAAGCCTTGTTTTTTTATGTTATTTGAAATACCAAAATTTTAACAATCATTCGTAAATACATTTTTTTTTTCTAATCAATTTATTTTATTAAATTAATTTAATGTTTTAATTACTACATTTTTTTTTGCCACCGTTTTGCTGTAGGTTTGAATTTTTTGCTTTAATTACGTCATTGGCCAATGGTATAAACCAATTTACTGAAATTACTAATGGACATAACCCCATGAATTTAATTACATTTTTTTGCGAGTTGTCTTACTAGTTTTTTTAAAATTAGAGATCATTGTTTGAAAGTGTTTTATTTATGACTTCAGACATTCGAATCGCACATCAATAAAACGTTTTACAATAAAAATGAAGGTGATCGTTTAAAAGTATCAACAAAATTTATGTACAATTTTTAAAGAGATGTGTTGCGGTTGAGTTTTTATTCGTATTTTGTAGATACGCATTAGCGGGTAATAAAATTCTCATCTACAATAATTCTGTTTGTGAATTCTTCGTTCGTATTTAGTTCCCAGATTCCAGCGCCGAATTCTGACCCTAATGTATTCTTAATGATTGGAGACTTGACTCTTTTGTGCTTGGTCGAAAAATCCGTCTCGTACACCAAACGCGCGAGTGAGATTGATTAATATTACACAGAGTGAAAAACTATGACGGATAAAAAATGACTGCCCAATGCGAGATGGGATTATAATTGATGCAAATTCGAAAACAATAAGAAAGATCTATAAGCGTTTTTAAATATAACATACAGCGGAGATGAAGAATATTGTAGAGAAGGAATTATAAAAGTTTAGGTCTAGGAAATCGGAGCTATCATTGGCTGGTTTAAGTGGCCACTTTTTAATTTTTTTTATTTATTTTTATTTAAATTTTTTATTCTTTATACAATATACATACGAGGTAAAACAGAGTATTCAAAAATAAATTATAATAACAAAGCAATGAAATACATATTAATAGTAAACAAAAAATTCCACAAAGGCATGGCCTGTTCGTAGGTATACAAGAAGATGTTAATGAATTTTTGCTCCTATAATAAATAGACAGTTATAATAATTTTGTAAAACATAAGAAAGAGAAAATATAATTTTCTCTAAAAGATTACATGGTATTTTTTTTATAGTAATTAAAAGGAAATAAAAAATATAAAAAAAACATAAAAATATTCCTTAATATTAAACTTTACATACTGTAACATCAGCACTTGCTTGTTTTATGTTTTTATATTCGAATTCCGTCAATTCTCGCATTTGTTAATTTTAAGTTAAAGAGCTGAAACCTTTATTGATGTGGCTGAGATACATCTGACTTAATTATTTCACCTACTAGACAACGCAAAAAACATTACAATGTTTTTTGTTTAAATTTTGAAATAGGGCACAAATAAACATGTTATTATGTGTGCTCTTATAATTACAATGTACATATATTTCAATTAATTGTTTAACACAAATTTCTTATTACCTTCAGTTTGAAATACATTTTTTTTTTCTTCGTGAAGGTTTTTTCCCATTTCACAATATTTTTTTCTGCCTTACCCATATATTTAATCAAAACCTAATTTTTTACTTTACCTTTTTTCTAAATGGGAGTCTGATTTTTACATTTTTATACCTCTTCTTGGACCAGTTAGTTTAAATAATATTTTGGTTTATTTAAAAGCAACAGAAGTTTGTTTTTTACATTTCACCATCAAATATCTATAAAACAACATAAATCTTATCAACGCTTAATTGAAACTGTTTTTATAATATTCTATTGTTTTTAAACTGCGTACTTTCATATTTTAATTGATTTTTCTCTGATTTTCACAGATACTGACGAATCATGTCTGACGGTGGAGGGGCGATTGCCGAGGAGCGTGCTCCACCAACAGTGGGCCGCTCTCGGCAGGAGCAATTCCTCAGCGGCGCTTCGTCATCAGCGGAACCTCGAACATCTTCAGGGGGGTATGATTCTTCGGCGTATAGGCAGCACCTGGCAGCGGCCGCCAGCCTCGGAGGCGGACTGCTATCAGCTAATCACAGGGAATCCTCAGCCTTTGTACCCGTCGTCCCGACAAGAACTTTGCATCCAGTTTTATACCCCGGAGAAATACATCCAGCATTAATGTCGGCAGATATGCTAGAAAGGGAACGAATCTTAGAGAGAGAAGGCCAGGGGAAAGAAGGAGGCGAAAGAAACTCAAGTCAAAAGAGAAACTCCAGTTTTGAACTTATGGCCATGATGGCTGATAAGAGGAAGGAGTTAGCTCTCAGAGAAGCAGCGGCTGTGATGCTCTTACCCGGAGAAGCAGGGTCGATGTATCCTCCTCCCGCAGCGTACCTTTCGGGTCCTGGACCTTCTCCGGGGGCTCAATTCAGCTTTCCGAATCCGGGATCAATGATTCCACCCCATCAACTTCACGCCCATCTGGACAGAAGGTTACTCCGCGCCCCCGGACGAGCCTCCCGACCAAAGAAGCAGTTTATCTGCAAGTTCTGTAACAGACAATTCACCAAATCCTATAATCTGTTAATCCACGAGCGCACGCATACAGACGAACGACCTTACTCCTGTGACATTTGCGGGAAGGCCTTCAGAAGACAAGACCATCTGAGAGACCACAGGTAAATATTTTTCCATTTTATCATTTCTTATCTCATTTTATTGCGCATAAGAATTTATATTCCAATATCAGTTTAAAAGAGATCATAAACATTTATTAAATAGATGTTTACGACCATCTTTAAAAACATTTTATTGTTTTTAAACTGCTTTAAAATGCGTGGGTTATGAAGTTCTCATTACAGCCGATGCTTAAAATGTTCTTAGAATAATGCGCCGCCCACGTGATGCAACTATTAGCTCTACGCATGTAATCAAATCGAAAGTAATTACGGAGTGCATAACTTCTGTTGTAAAATATGTAACAACAATTGTATCTCTCGGTTTAATTAAATTAAGTTTGAATTACTACGAAAGTTTTGTAATTTAAACAACTCTCGTCTAATAGCTAGATAGTTTTTGCTCGGGCTGTTTCGCTGTTCACTCGGAGTCCGCGGGTATATTCACAGCGTTCGGTCTTGCTGAGGCTGTACCTTCACTGCCGCCCACAAGTTGTTTCCCTTCCTCTCTCCTTGGAGTTTTCTCCTCTCGGCTCGGTACAGTCCTGAAGTATAATTACAGCTGCCGGTATAAGATTTGTATCTCGGTGCTTCGTTTTTTACCTCCGCGACTGGTCTTATTAAAACATTCCTGCGCCGTACACCGCTCTGAGGCGATGCACTATTCGAGTCTCACATGCATACCACAAACCGAACTTGTACAGAAACAAATTGAAATCCTTAACAACTGAAAACCTCATTTACCTTCGAATCGAACGAAGAATTCGTGGCATTTTGACTTGTGTGGCCGACTTATTTTTGCTTAAGAAAATACTAAACTTTTACCGTTTTCTTAGATCTCTTTTTAATAATTGCGCAATAAATCAAACGCTTATAGCATAAATTACACACTCAACATCATTCGATAATACTTTTACGAAGAAATCGTGTCTCAGATACAAACGTGATTTGCTATCGAATACAATGTTACCTTGTCTTAAACCATAGCTTAATCTGGTATGCAGAAAACATAAATTTCAACGTATTTAAAAGTTAAAATAATCTCGGTTTACTTTTAATAACACAATTAGTACTGTACCGGCTATATTTAAAATATCATACTCGTATATGTTAGACACAATTCTCCTTTATTTTCAATATTCAATTTGCCCGTAATACCTACATTTTTATTTTTCTTTGCTAGGTTTTAAGTTGGTACTAATATGTGGTATCGAAAGACCGTAGAAATAAAAAATTAAATTCCTTAAATAGGTACATTAAATATAAAACAAAACAAGATGCACAAATTCGATAAAATTAAACTACGGAATCAACATTTTCAGCAAACATGTTTTAACGAAAGGAATGAAAATTTTATATACGTTGCTTTGAAATGTTAAATATTTTAAATATGTATCAGAAGTATATTATAAAATACTTTTTACATTTCAATGACTTACGTTCGGTTGGTTTTGAAAATAAAGAAAGTGTTCGAGAACGAGTGACCAAATTAGTCTATACACGAAAATCGTGAACAGTTATCATTCTAATGTAACACAGTCTCCTTTATTTCTTCGGTGAGGTGTAGATAATGTTACCGACGTACGTTTTGTATCGAATTTCGATATGCTTGAATTATTCTCTATCGCTTTTAGTCGACCCAAGTTCACGAGATTGACTCCTTATTTTTATTCAATTTTAAACATACCGAAAAAACAATTTTATGTTATGGCATAGTGTAACTAGGAATGTATAACTTCCTCACGAATTTTTAATTTAATAAAATTATTATTTTCAATTACGCCACATCATCTGATTTTAATGTTTGGTTTTTATAATGAAAGTATATTACGAGATTTGTTTTCCGTGTGCTTCATACAAATGAATATCGTTTTATTATTCTTCAAAAGTAAATAAAAAATAAGTCTGTTTCGTAATGCTGATTAGTTAGGATAATGAATAATTATTCAGGAATCAGTGTTTACAATATGTAATTAAAATGCTACTATTACATATAAATTCGATTGCTGGGATCGTTTCAAACATAAGTATGTTTACTTTGCTCCATCTTGAATCTCTGTTGAGATTAAAATTATTATAGTACAAAAAAAATGATAATTTATCCCGATGCGATGTTTTTAAATATGCTCATTTTATTTCAAATACAACATAAAATCGTTAATATCTCTTTCATACAAATGTACTTGTTTTACTTAATAAAGTCATCATTTATACAAATGATTTATTTATCATTATTATTATTTAAATAATGCTGTTAATAATGCTACTTTTATTTTGATGAAGATAATATTACGGTGTGTTTATTCGTGCATATCAAAGCGAATATCTTTTACAATAAATATTTTCTCCTTCTAAGGATGCAAGCATATTATCAGAAATGCCTAAGGCGATGCTACGGTCATATATTATTATTTTGGAGTCTGCATATTAATGACTATATTGCACTTAAATTGGCGCATTTGCTTACGAACATTCAAGACTGAAAAATATGTTCATAAAGTTTAAAAAGTGCTTCATGTTATTGTGTCAAAGTTTTTTTAATATTTTAGTTTACAAATTGACATAAATGATCAATATATTTCAGGATAATTAATAATATGAATGGATATGTAGGTACATTTGAAAAATAAATTTACTTATCTGGCTTATCTGTTCTTCGGTTATATTTTTTAAGGGGTATTTACTTTTGAATGGGTAGCTTTACGTCATATTAATATTATAACTGTAATGAAGTTGTGGTTTTGAAAATAAAAAGTATGTACCTACTAAAAATTTGGGTTAGTTACCCTAAATACTTTTACATATTGTGTGATAAAACAAGGTATAAACAAAAAATGTTGAAAACCTGATGGTTTGATTGAGGAAGTTTACGTTTGTTTCGTTTATCCGCATTTTAGCAACGTTTCAATTTTTAATACAAGATGGAGCAAAAAAATAATATTTTAGATTTACACACAAAGGTTCATAAATTTACAAATAATATTTTTGCAATTTGATAAAAACGGTTACAAAGATTTAAGTAAAAAAATAATTTAGTTTTAACTCTTGATTCCCAAGTTTTTATTGTGAAAATTTAAAACACTTAATAAACGCACATTTTTTTTTTTACTTTTGGCTGCTTATTTTTCTAACAGCTTAAAAAAACGTTTTGTTGTGACACCAACTATTAACATTAGCAAGGAACCATAATATGTACGTGCAAATTCCCGTAATCGTATCGTTTATTTGTTACTGGTGTCGATATTCAATACATGTTGAGAAATTATCGTTGATACTGTAGTCCGCTTCGTCGTGCAGTGGTTGGAGGATTTACTTACTCTGCAACAGATATAGATAATATTGTAGACATTTTTTGAAAATTCAGATAAGTGTTTTTACACTGCAGTGTTTCATAGTCTCCTGGTGGCTTAAAAGTGAACACGTCGCCTTTTCGTAACAAAAATGAATGAAATATTTTGAAATGTATGTACCGATGTAGTGTCTTCGTCCTGGGCACCAGTAGGCGCGGATTGGGGAACGATGGTGACTGGAGCAGTTATAACATTGACTTTGGTATAATTATTATTATTCAAATTTATTGCTACAGAGAGGGAAAGAGAATATTGAAGTCTAGATATTTACAGGACTTTTGACCTGTCATTGGCTGGCTAAAGTGGCCACTATCATTCACTATTCTACATATGTTTAAGTCTCCATATTTCTTCAATTGTTAAGAAGTTAAAGAACTGAAACCTATATCGGTACGGGAGAGATTAATCTGACTGAATTATTTTCACCTTCACAATAGGAAAAAATTAAAAAATTATGGATGTTCAAACATTGGCATAATAATGAGTATTACATAGTTTGTAAAGTGATCACTTGAACCAGCCAACGACGTGTCTTGAGCCATTTAAAAGCCTAGACTTCTATATTCTTTTTTCGAAAATGTTTTTTTTTAATCTGGAGAAAATCCTAAAGAATATAATCCATATTTGTCTACAAACGTTTGGACATACTCAAATATTGTTTATTATTATTTTAATTTCGTACCCACAGCTTTTACAATCAAATCGAAGATACCAGAAACCCTCACCGGAACATTAGTATAAATTGTAAATTAATCTCACTGATATTCTTATACCGTGTTGGAACTGATCGTAAATTTCTCCGTCTGGCCGTTTGTTAGTCCAAAACTCGTTCAGCGGGTATCTTTTTATACTGATCTTGATATAGAATTGAGAGAATATCTCTCAGATTGGCCCTCGGCTGCATTCTCCCGCGTAGAAACGAGAGCACAGTAGAACAGAGGCCACTTCTAAGAGTACCGTAGAATAATAACCTCACTGGACATGCAGATCGAATTGGACGGCGGGCCTCAAATGGCTTGAGCGTACGAGACGAAATTACTTCTGGAATCGATTTTCTTTATTAGTTTCGTATCTTTGTTGGAATGACGTCACAAAAAGTTTTATTAAGTAATTTTGGTGTCGCAATGGAACATTTTTATTATTTTTGTACAGACATCTAGTTATAAACATTATTCACGTATTTTCATTCAAACCTACCCATTTCCATAAACATTGTTATATTATTAATCTTTTGTTATGCTTAAAATCATATATTTGTGAATATCTAGCATAGCACAGTTTCGTTTTATTTATTTATTTGTTTGATGGTAAATTTACAGATTTACTTAAAATTAATGATCACTTAATAAATAAACTAAATATATATTTAAATCTACGTAACACTTAAATTCATTATCTCTGTCCCTAATATATATTCAAAATTTCGCTCAAAAAGTGGAGATGCTTCAAGCTTCTCTGAGACTCTCCGATTTTCTTTATAGATTCAGGCATATCTGATTATTCCTAAAGAAAATACAAAATATAACCATCTTCTGTTTTTAATAGTCAAGGAACTATGAAATATCACATAAAAAATATCGTTTTATTTCAAACGAGGCATCCTTTGATTTTCCTTAAGTGAGGCATTACATCAAAATATGATAACATCGGCCGAAAACAAGTTACATAATTTATATAAAAAATTCAACGAAGCAACATTGAACCAAAAAAATGAATGCGCATATTCTTACGAGTAGAAATAAGCAGATTTTTTTCCATTTTATTTAACCATGATGGTGTAATTATTATTATTATTATTATTGTTATTTTAATTAGAATGGTACATTGGGACAGCATATCAGGCCTGAAACCCTCGAGTAATGGCCCGATATTATGAAAGCACAAGACTGCCGTCATTAGAAAAAGGGCAATTATTTGCAATAGTCATATTTTGAGATAATATGAAATATCTTTTTTTTGTATTTATCAACTTTATGCAAATTAAAATAAACTGTCATTAACCGTCAATAAACACAGTATGGCAATTGTTTCTAAAGAATAAAACTTGTGTGCGTCATATCTACTTAGAGTTTTTGTTAATGAAACTCTAGATATTTTGTTATTGCTTAAAAATCATATAAATTTAAAAAACATTTTTTCGTTTTTTGAACGAAAAAAAAACTTTTCATTACTATATATATATATATATCAAATGGTTCGATTTTTTTTGTAAATCATAACCTCATATTTATCATATTGTGAATTTTCTCAAAAAGCTGCCTTTTTTATGGCGGCAGAATACCCTTCAATAGCAAAAAAAAATTTACTCCAAGAGTATTTGCCTTTTAAATAAAGTTTTGATGAAGTGAAAAAAGTTGATCTTATGTGGTCATGTTCAGCTACTTGACTGATGTTCTTATCGGAATGATTTTTTTTTTAAAAGCAATTTTTCTATCAAATCAAGTTAAAAATATTAAATACATAATATATGTTAAATCGGAACTTTTTTGTTATGAAACAGGGTTTAACCTTTTATTTTCTTTGAAACGAGAGTCAGTGCTATATAAGCTCCTGACGTCGGGCTTAACTTACTCACAGTTTATTATACACATATTTTTTCACAGTTCATAATTATTTTTAGAGATTAAAAAAAAATTGTGTTTTAATAATTATTATTTAAAAAATTATATGACTGTCTATTTGATTAATATTTTGTTTTGTTTTTTAGTTCACTAATAATTAAAAACGTTTCATTAAAATTGTACACAATAACGGTTTCATTATTTTAATGATTATCATTTTATATTGCTCAATATTGCAATCCGAATGTAACGAAAACCAACCGGTAAGCAAACTCACCATATTTTACAAACCAAGTATCATTTAGCTACCACACCCCGAGAACTTTTCCATTTCACAGTATGATCGATGATTTTATAGCGATCACAAAGTCATTCGGTTATATTTCGACGGTAGAATAAATTATTATTAAGAACCGAAGCGAGTTGTATTTTACTACAAAGGTTCAATATAAAATTGCTTTCACAAACTCACTCAGTGTTTGATTTGAACACAATAAATCACTTAGAAACTTTTATAAATCAATTTGGAGCAAATATAGTTGGAACATAATACCCTCGATGTCTTTTCGCAATGGTATTAATTTTAAACAATAATAAATTCAGGTTACACAATATATTGTTGTTTCTAAATAATTCATTTTCTTTCTTAACCGTTCATTGCGTTGCATTTCATTCCAAATCAAATGTAAATAATTAACCTACATCGATTTGATAATTTTTCATTAATATTTGTTTGTAAAAAAAATATGTACTAAAAAAATTTTTATACTTGCATTTGACTACACTGCAAAAACCTCCCGGTAATGCGTATTTTTTATGTGTGAATAAGTAATGTTAAGATGATAATTACTGTTTATGCTACTGTTAATACAAGAACGCTTAGTACTTAACGTATGCAGTGTAAGTCTAATAAAAAATAAGAAGAAAAAAAAACGAGATTTATGAGACAGTGGGCTTGGCAAATCCTAGAAAACTGCGCCTTAAAATAACATAGAAATTATTGCAAACGCCATACTTGATCAAATTATTACTTAGATACGTATGCATGATATTATTTGATATTATTTTATCAAATACAATTTTCAAACCAATTATATCTCTAGGTGGTGCGTTAAAACAGTGCTTGGACATAAATAATTATTAACATTCTAAGTTCGCCGAGTTATAGAGAAATATTTGCGTTCTTATAATTTACGCAAAACATGTGAATTTTGGAACTATTTCCATTTAGTCGTAAATAACCGTCTTAGAAAATTGGAAAACAAATTACGGAAGAGCGGGGTTCGAACCTCGACTTTCTGATTTAGAGTTTTCGACCACAAGCCGTAAACAACGGCTGGATTTCACTTCGTAGGGACAACTTATATAATACGACAGAGATGGAGAACATTTTAAAGAAAGTAATATAAAGTTATAGGCAACTTAAGCCAGTCAATAACACGTCTTAAGCCCTGTAAATGCCCAGACTTCTATAATATTACCTTCTGTAAAATGTTATCTAACTCTGTTATAATATATTGGACAGAATAATAATATTATGTTGACACTATGTTTTTGTAACTATGTCTTTTTTATGTTTTTCATTGTATTTACACTAGTCTACTACCTTTATTTATTTTTTCTGTGTATTGATTACTATTTTTTATATGTTTTTACTGGCTTAGAACGGGGTAAATAACCTTAGTTAAATATTCAAAACAACATTGTATAAATGTATAATTTCACGTTTATAATATAATAGTAAATAAATAAAGAATTAATTATTTGTGTAACGTTTATTTATTAATTCATTTAAAATTACACTCGTTTAAATATTAATAAATTTATTAAGGCTTTTTAGGCTGTGCCCGTGTTAAGCCATAATAATTAACAAAAAAGAATACATTGTAAAATTAATTAACTTAAATTAATTTTCCGAATATTTTAGTTTACTGTTTACCATATTGATGTGCCATATTATTGTTTTTTATAAATTATTTTTTGTGTTTTTGATCCAATATTTGTGGTGATTTAGTCAAAACTCACGTGTCTGTGTCAACTAATAAAATTCCTCGCCCATCTCAACACAGGACTTTTCGTTCCACGGAGTTTGGACTTATGTCTCAAATAATGTGTAATAAACTACCTATATGAAAAAAAATACAATAATAATGACATGTGATGCAATAGAATAACAATTCAAAAAAACAAGAAAAACTAAAATTCCAAAGAAGACAAGTAAAAAAAATAATCAGAAATAAATATCAAAATATAAATTAGATCAATTTAGATTCTTACATAATTAAAAATACAAAATAATAGTTTATAACACTCTTGGAGGGTTCAAAAATCTATAGTGGGGCAGAAAAGAATTGATTAATTATTATACACCCATAGGGCTTTTACGTTGATACATTATCACATACGTAAATATAAATGTATAGTGTAAATGCAAATACAAAATACTGTAGGAAAGTAAAAAACCAAACATCAATTCAATACCAAATCGACCATTTTTTGGAACAAAGACTTGATTATCAACGCAAATATATAAAACAGATTTAAATCACGACTGCATTTATTTGCAAACCGTTGCGTGCGAGTAATCTGTGAATTTATTTTAATGATACTGTATTTTTAGTTTTTTGATAATGACTATGAAACAAAAAATAAAGTCCGATTTGTCCATGTAGTATTCAAAATTGTAGAAAACTTAATAGTTCAGAGCAATGTATTATATTATTAAATCATTATTATTTTATAATTCAAAATTATAACACATTTATATTTTGTGGTAATATTATTATTTATAAATGCACATTATGAATATATATATAGTAAAACACTAATATAAAACCACCACAACATATTGTCGTTACTGCGGCAACGTCTTTTATGTGACACATTTAAAAAATTAAGGAGGTAATTAAAACAGTTCACCAATTGATGACGTATTTTTTTAGGTATTTTATTATTGATAAGAAAACGGAAAAACACGTAATTCTATATTTAAAAAAATATTTAATTATATTTTCTTGAAACAGAATTGTGTAATCTTAATTTAAAATAGAAAATACTTTTGAAAAAGAAAAATCATTTAATTCAGTTAAGTATTCAACTATTTAACAACTGTGGTAAAAAAATACTTTACGCACGGTAATGTAACATCGTGTTACCACAAGCAAAATGCGGAATATTTTTAAGATCAGACGTTTTTGAACCAAAAAAAAACCTAGTGACGTATTATTTAATAATTCCTGAACCATAATGAATAAATATATATACTATTAAATTTGGAGAAATAAAACTTGTACTTTGTTTTTTGATACACTCACTTTATTTTTACCAACTAGTTTCGAGTGAAACAAAGTACAAGTTTTATTTCTCCAAATTTAATTTAAAATGATACACAAAGTTATTGCAGAAAATATTAAAAATAAAAATAAAATATATATACATAATTCACCCCTTTTATAGCAAAACAAATGAAAATTTGTAAATACGCCGGTCATCTTACGTGCGTGCACCCCCTCCTCTCATTGCCAATAACCGACTGAATCTCTTTCTCACAAACACCGGCCACAGAACAGCGTCTCTGTTTTCTTCGTTATAAATTCTATCTTCGTACTCTCTATTATACAGATAATTTGCTGTATTTGCGGCACATACATTTTTCGCATAGCAACGATAAATATTTTTTGTATTAAAATCCAGCATATTAATAGAAATTTTTCTTTCCGATCCCGGTGTGAATTTGTCCATGTGAAAAAATACAACTTCATCATTTATAAAAATAAGATAGGTGTATCAAGCCTTGTATCGTATGTTGACTAGTGAGACACCACAGCCACACAAGATTTAAGCTAAATAAGTACGTGTAAAGTATTACAGGGAAGTGTCACATAGCGTATTATGACGATATGTGATTTTGATGGGAATCGAACATCTTTACGCTTACGCTCCTTCAGCATTTTTGTCCTTCGTCATCCTAATTATTTTGATTGATATAAAAAGGTAATTATTTTTATATAATTCATAATCATTAAATATGAAATAAGCGTCCCGAGTAACTCGTTGCGGCCGTAATGGTGACTAATGGTTCTATCCTCGCTTTCTACCACCGCAAGTGCTCTGTATAGTAATTATCGTAGATCAAAAATTCCACGTAACTCCATTCTGGACGTCAACAAAAAATCGCCCATAAGAAATACTGTCGATGTAGGGTGCACCAAAAATCTTGACGCCTTTTTAATTTTTCTTCTAAATATTAAAACATTTTTTTAAATTCTGAATACCTACTCCCAAAGACGTAATAGAATTTTATTACTATGCATACTTTCCGGGTTCTATTTCAGAATGATTCAGTCAGCGCGTTTTTCTACCATGCAAGAGATCTCGGGTTTGATCCCGGCATGGTTGATATGAAATATGTATTCAAAAGGGTTTTTGAATAAATATAATGAATACCTGAAGTGTAAGACTGCTTGTCTTACATTTTTGTAACAAAAATGATCAAGATACGCTGCGATTGGTGTACCAATGCAGTGCCTTATGTACTATTAGGTGCAGAAAAGGAATGACGATTATGAATAATGATCAACATTCGAATTATTTTTATTTGCATAGGTATGTCTACTTAAATACAGTTTTTAGAACAAATTAAAGTAAGCTGCTTTCCAGATGTAATAACTTGGCCGCCTCTGCGGTGTTGTGACAAAGATGCTTGACTCACGCATGGAAGGTTCGGGTTCGATCAAGCCTGGGCATTCTGTGCTCTAATTCAAAAAAAAAAGAAAAAATGAAACCACCTGAGAGTTATACATTTTTAAAATAGTTTTTAGTTTTTGTTTCAAATCTATTATCATAAAATTAACCGCATTTCTTCAAGGAGTTGGTTGCGAAATCTATACTTGCGGAACGATTTTGAACGCTCTTTAGCGGGTGGCTTGTCCACCATACGCCAAGTTTCCTTGGCGGCGCCCACAAACCAGGAGAAATTGCTCATTGCCAAACAAGAAAAGTTGCTCGAGAGAGCTTCCTATAATCTGGTAGGCTTAGCTTCTTCGTGGTAATAGAAGGTAATTTAGAAGTACACAATATGCACTTAAATAGATAGGGAGTAGAGGGGAGATGGAGATGTTGAGAGCGTTCAGAATCTTACTGCTGAATTCTTTAAAGAAAATATTTTTTAGTAAAATATATTTACATGCTAAGTACATACCTAAGTTTATAATACAAAATAAAAAAAATATTCATGATGAATACAAAAATCTCACTAAACCAATTTTCGTTTTTGGCTGTGTAGTTAGTGAATATTCTAATATTAATCAAATACTTAATGAACATTTTATAACCATCATTTATCTATCCGAACCCAACGATCGATGCGGCTCTTCATCGGCACTCTATTTCCAGTGTTTCTCGATCTATATTGCTACATAAAAAATAAGGTCATCAGTTTTACGTTTCAGGTGTCAGTCAAGGAACAATGAAATATTGAAGTGCAAAGCCACCTTACATGTACATTCTGCCAAGAATCTAACTAAGGACCTTACGCATGGCAAGCAAATGTGCCATACACTACACTGATTTTTACTTGAGAGTACCCATTGAGTCCAAGGCACTTATCTGGGGTTCTGGTTCTATTTCACGCACATAACTTGTTATTTTTATAGTTTTTTTTATGTATTTTCATTTGTATAAATAATGAATATTTCTGAATATCTTCCATGTAAAAGCATGAGAGCGTTAGTAATGAATAACTAATTGTATAATTTAGTATTTGGCTTATTTGTTTTGTGACACCGTGTATCTCAAATAAAGGCATGTACACCTCACTCATGTTCCTCTTGCGGGTTATTAGTCGAGCCATTATTGAAAAACCATTATAAAACATGAATGTACTCGGGATGCAGTAAATTGAGTTCGGTGCAGAGGAAAGATAATGTAACTCTGTAAAAACAAGTTTTCATAAAAAGATAACAAAAAAACTTTGATCGAATGTGCTTTTTTGTTAATTTAAACAGCAAAAAGACAATTGTTTTATCTACTCTGCATATTTTAATAAGTTTTAAATAAACAACAAATCGTTTTATCATATTCTCATAAAAGTGCAAGACGCTGCATTACAGCACAAATTGCTGGTTATTATATGATTCGTCTTACTCTCAATTGATTCATCATCATTACCACAACTGTTTGCTGCTAATAGTGCATAGAAAAGTTAATTTTTGCACAAACCGTAGCGTATCTTGGTCAATTTTGTCACAAGAACGTAAGATGATCAAGTCTAAGGCTAAAGGTGCCAGATCAGGGACTATAAAATATTGTAACGAAAAAAAAACCTTTTTGAATAAATATTTCAAGTCAACTACGTCGAAATTCAAACCCGAGACTTCTTACATAGTAGACAAATGCGCTGAAAATTCGACCATGAGGCGGGCGGCTACAAATTATCAGTACTTATTCAAATAGATTTTTTCATTTAAATCAAATTTATCACGCTAATAACTCGTATTACCGAAATACGCTAATCATACAACGGTCAATGATTATTTTCATTCCATTTCTTTATCCGAACCTAATGGTGTTAAAAGCACTGCATTGTAAAGCAAGATTATTAGATTTACGCTTCAGAAAACAACACATGGACTTAAAAATATTTAACTGTAAATCATACCAATGACCTCTTGCATGATAGGAAAAAACGCAAAGAAAAATGGTGAAAACGTTGGTATTAGTACTTAAATCGGGTATTTTTTAATTGAATTTTTAAAATGAATATTCTGAGCGAGTATAAAAATTCATGTATCTGGGATGTATGTTTTTAAGAGATGGAAAAATAGACAAGATTGTTCATAGGGGAGTGCAAAAGAAACGGCGCTCTAAGTACAATAAGCGCTAATAAAAATACGAGTATAACAATCAATTTTATTCTGACGGTGCCCAAAGAAGTTCTGAGTCTGGACACTTCATATTCTCGGTCGCGCTTTACCGCTTATCTACGATTTTGCCAAAAACGATACATTTATATTGGGGGATTTATAACTTTTATTTTGTTCCTCAATCATACGATACGCATGGAACAAATGGTAGGCAAGCTTTCTGAGGTAGAACAGTACCGTGGATCGGAGTAAATAATGTGTCAATTTGGATTTTAATAACCGTTTTTATTGTCTCCTGTAAAAAAAAATAGTAGATTGGCGGCCGACCAACGATATGTATGAGAAAGAAGAAAGCAAAGTGAACGAGGATGAAATGGGAAGTTGATGTATTACAAATGATAGAATTAGACGAGAGTGCTATTTCTATGTTGAACAATATCACTTCGCACATTGACATTTTTTACGTCTCTGAGGGAGTTTTTCGTTACCAGATTCTCTTACTTTTTAAAAATATTATTCTCTGGATATTATGTATGCTAATGTGTTTTTTTTTTATACATACCTAATTCTACCTAATTATTTCTTTATGTATGAATTAAGATATTCCATTTTGTAATGTACAAATATATGAATAAATAAATAAAATTAAAAATTGAAAATGAAAAATCAGAGACGGGTGTAATTGATAAGTTTTAAAATGGGTCGCTAAGATGGTCTGGTCATATAGAACGATTGAGGTAAGACGAGTCAAGTCACGTCATGCCGAAATCCCACATAATTGGAGAACATATATGACAAGACGTATGAATGTGAATAAAGCTAGGTGTGCATGTTAGGATAGGCGTGGGCGGTGTCCCATCCTCGGCTTACTTCTACGGGGAAATGGCGTGATGGTTGTAGAGTTGTATTTTTTTTTTGTAAACTTGCTTCAAATCATTATTTACTGTCGAATATTCTGATTATAATATAAATTACCTCGTTCACGATGATTCCGCGATAACAATTATCTTTAATACCCAATTATGCGCTGCGATGTTAACTGATTAAAAATTCACGTAAAAACCAAAGAAATTCACTGGCACATACGCCGCGCCGATCAATCCAAACCAAAAAACCTAGCAATATGTAAATTATCTCTACTCTGCGGAGTATTTCTTGTAAGAGTCAAAAATAAAACCACTAGACCGTAATTATATACTGGTGTCTTAATATTAATATATTTTTTAAAGCACTGACTTGGGATTCGGGTCTCGATTGCGTCTTGGGTCTCTTATCGAAGATTATGTTGCATTTTAATTCGATAGATGCCATTTGCTTGAAAGGGGTACCACGTATGTCCATAAAAGTAATTGATAATGGGCTCGGAGTTATTCAGAAATGCTATTCAGTGGGTGTATACGGTATTAGGAATATAGATATGGAAGTTAATTGATTAATCTGGTATGGAAAAATAATTGATCATTCTCATCGATACTTTTTTATCAAATGTCATTATGGTATATTTTTTTGTATAATTTACTTAAAATGTAGTGTTTATGAACTATTTATTTATCACAAACATTTTCAGTTCACTTTCTGAAAATCTAGAGAAAGACGATTCATCTTCAAAGCCCGGTATTTGATTGTTAATTAGAGTTAGAAGTAACATAAAATTTTGCAATTTTTTTCCTTTTATCAAGCAAAAAATATCATCTAAAGTTTATATTTGAAGCACAAACTTTGTGGTTTTTCATTATAATAAAATAAATAAAACAACTTTGTTTTTCACCACTAATTTTTATTTTTCACCGACCGGTTTCAAAGCAAACAAGCATTTTGGCAGGGTTTATTAATAAAAATTAGTGGTTAAAAACAAAGTTGTTTTATTTATTTTATTAAAAAATATCATCTTCAAATCAAACCTAGGCTTCTTGCATAGTAGGCAAACAGGAAGTGGACAGACATAAAGTAGGTAACATAAATCATTTTAAACGTACCATAGTAAAACAACACAATTTCAGCTACTTTTTTACTTAACTTTTTTTTTAAATATTTGCGTTCTTATGAATTACGCAAATATTTAAATTTTGGGACCCATTTTCAACGATTTGTAAATAACTGACTATTAAAAAATGGGAACCAAGTTGTGGTAGAGCGCGGTGCGACCTTTGGATCCCTGATCCGTGAGTCCGTGACACTAGCCACGAGACCACAACCCGGTTAAATATTTTGTTTATAATTGTAAATCACGGTTACATTTTTTTGTTAAAAATACAATAAATTGTAATAAATTATTATTTTATTCGCATTCGTTTAACAACGGTCATATAATAATTTACAATTATTATTTGTGTATCAATTCAAGAGATATAAACATTTGTAGGTATTTGTATATCGACAATCTTCGCTAAACTGGATGCGGCAGCCTGCGGCTTTTATGTGTATCAAGATCGGTCAACTGACGAGATAAAAATAAATTACTTAGCTAGTATGAATATTTTCTGATAAAATCAATTAAATTCTTCATCAGGGTGGTAGAAAAATAGGCTAGCATTTTTAAATTTAAAAGTTAGCTAAGCCACGTATTGCGGATGAATGGAAATGTAAGGTTTTTGAGAGTTTTACGGGTATTGTACGCTTCCGGTGGTAGTATTATTTACATAAGTCCTTTTTTACTCAAACTATTATCTACTTACATTTTGTTTTTCACCCCCAATAACTATCTTTATTTAAGGTCACCATTAAAACGTTGATAATTTATTCATTGTTCATTACTGTCCGTAATCTGATGCTTTTATTTCAGTCGTTTCAACTCCAACAGTAATTCTATTACTGTTAAACGTTCATTAAAATTCATAGGGGTACGAAATTGGCCATATTTTAATAAATTTGTATTTATATCTCCCTTTGTGCCGGAGTCTGGATTGTTTACCATATTCGCCCTCTAGCGCTCAAAGCTAAGGCAATGGGCCCCAACTAAATTGTTCCAAATAAAATTAACAATAAATCAAATTTGATACCCTTTACGAGCAGATGCACAGGTGTTGAAGAACTATATTGGATACTATATAATATCACAATAAAAATATCTTAAGTATATTACGGTAACATACAATAATATGTATATTATGCGGCAATTATTTAAAAACAAATATACTAATTGTTTCCCTATGACTTTTTAACATTCTGCGAATGCACTTCAATTCAAGCACTATTCATGCATCCATTATATGATAAAAAAATTGACTTGGCACCAATGACTTAAGATTCAAACCTTCACTGTACTTTATAATTATTAATATTTCAAAATTTCAAATAAGGAGTAGAGGCCAGTTGTACCAAAAAAATACTATTTTAAAAAGTTTAAAGTTTCTTAAATAGTTATTTCATTTTAGTCAAAATGGACGTAAAATAACCCGTTTTCACAAAAACTGATGTTTTTTTTATACTGTTTCTAAAAACAACACCAAAGAAATACGTACTTTTGCGTTACACGGTAACTACACTTTTTTTTAATTAACACCTTTTTTTCGTGGATCTAGCCTTTATACTGGTTTATAGGCAAGTTCCAGAAAGTCAAGGATAATATAATTGTTTTTATCCATATCTCTCACATTAACTACAATATCTATTTAGTTGGTAAAGTTATTGTAATTTTTCTTAAAATCAAAATACTTCATCTTGAAACTTTTAGAAATTTAACTTAAGTGGGTGCAGCTGGCTCTAATTCGGTTTTATATTTTGATCATCGGTGTGCGCAGTCTGTAAAATACATTAATCTTGAATTTACCCATTTTTCAAAAATTACAACAAAAAATAAGCAATCATTTTTCTCAATATGACATAAAGTAAGCGTGGTGGAAAAAATGGTAGAAAAATTTCTGCAGTTTTAAATGTGTATTTTTAATATGATAAAATTTCAAAAGACTCAATTGAGCTTATATATCAAGAAAGACGCGTGTGACATCCCATCATCTCTGTTTATCCGTGCATGAAAATGATGGAATAGTAGAAAATTTAAAAGCTCCTCTATGATGAAGTTCCTATGAGAATGTCGCTTTATTGGTTATTGCTCTTATCTTTAATATCTTTATGGTATTTCTGACAAGTTTGGCGGTGGTTAAAACAACTAATTATACGTTTTATTAATCTGATCAATATCTCTTATTCCGTGATTGTGATCCCGCGGCCAGGTTAACAGCATACCTGTTCTCATTCCCCATTAGCACAGCCATGCATCATGTTGTATCCTCTGGAGTTCATCCCTGATTACCGAACCAATCCCATCCTTTCCTCGGGCCAGTAATGCATAATGAAAGGATACAGCGAGCCTTATACGCCTGCCAACCTATAACATTATAAGAATAAAGTCGGCGTCGTCCAATTTATTTTATCACGAAAGTCAAAATGCAAATTACCAACCGAGAAAACGTGATGAAATCAAATTATTAATTTTCTTTTTGGATATTAATATACATAAGTATACAGCGTCCTTGAGGTGATTTTCACAAAAATGTCACTTCATAAATTAAGGGCATTGGAAGCAAAGATTGGAAGCAAAACTCCCGTTTTGGTGTTTTCGAGAAAAATAACAAAAACTGCTACACTAATGCTAAAGAGAGTCTTCATGTTATAAATGTTATTTTCACTGAACTTAAACTTTAAAATACTTATAAATTAGCTTTTATGGAAACACGAATTCAAAAAACTTTCTTAATCCATGTATGGCACGGTCATTTTAAAAGTTAAAATCTTAAGCCTGTCATTGCTCGAATAAAATGTCTGATAGATATTGCTATGCTTCCAAACACTATTTTCAAACCATCAGAAATATGATTTTAAACTACGTTTGCAACACAACTCATGATTTTTATAAAAATAAAGTTGATAAACTACAGAATGTAATAACCAAAAAAATTTTTTTGGAGGTTGCTATTTTTGCTTTCAATGCCCTTAATTATACAAATATAAAAATAATTAAGCATACTTTTTTTACGTAATACGCATTTACATTTTGCATACATTAAACAAAGAAATTTTCAAAAGAAAAACTATTATACACTCGAATACTCCAGTTTGTACTTGTTTATACCTTTAAAAATAATAATTTTGATTGCCATTCCTTGTTCAAAACCTACAAAAAACAGATATTCTTGATTTGGTTTGATTTTAATTAAATAACATTTCATTTGTTTTAGCGGTTTTCATTGCTATCATTACTTTTAATTAACTGTAAGTGTATCTTTAATGGATTACCATTATGAAGCGACATTTTAAGAAATCGTCCTAGTCCATTTTTGGTAACTTGTGATTTATTACTTGTAAATACAGTGACCTGCGCTTGATGCATACCTATTCTTTTGCTAAAATGAACTAACCTGAATTTCAGAGTAGTCTAATTTGGATTATACCACTTGACAGTTTGATAACGAAACCGGATCCATCACATGACACGCTCTTTCCAGATGGAAATACAATTAAATATCCTGGCCTGAACCTTTCTAACCCTTAAAAAATTAAAATATTCAAATATTAGATAGACTTGCCTCTATTACTAAAACTATTGGTGTCATATATTTGAGAAAGGTTTAAAATATTCGTGAAAATCTACTGCCACTTTACCGAAATCTCCATAGGCTGTCAATCAATCGGTTTACTAAATATTTATAACCGAGTTCAGGTTTTAGGTCAAAATTGGCCAATTTCGAAGAAATTATTCTTGTTTTAATACATCTTACAAAAAAGCGGACTTTTTTGATGATACGTCTAGTGATATTAACCGGTGTCTGAAATTATCGCTTTGATTATTCATATTTAAATTTGTTGCAACAGAGAGGGAAAACATTTTTGAGAAGGGAATATGGAAGTCTAGGCATTTACTGGGCTTATGACCTATCATTGGCTGGTTTAAGTGGCAACTTTACACACTGTGCCATTAACCATTCTGCCTATGTTTGAACATCCACATTTCGTCAACTCTTCTATCTGTTGACTTTTGCGAAATAAAAGAGCTGAAACCTTTACAATGTAGGTAAGATTCCTTAGGAAGAAAATCCAGCCAGTCGGGGAGCATTTGGACGTAATCAAAACATTGTTGAATTAACTGCCTGGTAAAAAAGAAGTATAAAAATTGGAAATTCGTTTTCAGGCGTTGCCTTTAGGTGAATTGGTTCAGCCGGATGAATCTCACCCACATGATGAAGGTTTCAGCTCTTTTACTTAAAAAAATAAGAGATGAGGAAATGTGGATGTTCAAACATAGGCAGAACGGTGACTGTTACAGTGTGTAAAGTGGCCACTTAAACCAGCCGATGACAGATCATAAGCCCTGTAAATGCCTAGACTCCGATATTTCCTTCTCAAAAATGTTTACCCTCTGTGTTGCAACAAATTTAATATGAATAACTCCCTAGAGAGCAAATCCAGCCAGTCTGCAAGCATTTTGACGTACTTAAAACATAGTTGATATTTCATACTTAAAATTGAAACGTACTGTATTGAGATCATAAAAAGGTTAATTTTCATCATATTGATTTTAAAAGCAATACTTAAAGCGTGTATCAAATTTAAGTGTCTCTTACATCATTAAATAATAATGTAGAAAGCTGATTGGCCAACAGATAAATCCATTCGGTTCGGTTTTAGCATTTTTTACTCTGGCCGTGGTCTTTTTTAAGTCGGTCTGGATAATGATTTTTAGATAGGAGCCATTATTAGTTAGACGCGACGAATTCCGAAATGAAAAGACTCACTTGGGCTCTTGGGTCTGGTCATGTACGAGTATGTAAGTTATATCTAGCCACTCTGTGTGTTATTCCGGTGAGGTATATAGCTTCTTTTACGACCTGTGGCGGTCTGTGCTGCGGGTAACGGGTGGTCGCAATGAAATTAAAATAAGGTGACATGAATTTATCTAATGGGAAGAACTCCCAAAAACTTTTCTTTTGCTGTTCAATATCGAAATTTAAAGTAAAATTGTTAGTAATGCTAGAAAAAATATTGAATTGATTAGTTAGATATTCAATATATTTGCGCAATTTACATTTATTTCATTGTAAATTATAAAGATTAATTGATTTGTTTTCTTTCAATATGTTTTAATATTTGGAGACAAGTAACGCATTTTACGTTTAATGTGTTCCTATCTAGATTGAAACATCAACCAAAATTTTCGGGGGCGAGGGTTAATATTTGAGGGCGAGGGATTTTGAGTATTATTCAATTAAAATCTATAACCTACTTCCACTATCTATTAAAACATCTAGTAACCAGAAAATGTTCAAAAAAGGCATTACAAAATGGAAAGTGGAGCTAGGTAGAAGTAGAATGGATTGTCTCATTCGCCCAAACCAATATTGAATCAACTGCTCCACAAGTGTTTGGCCAATGTTAGGTTTTTGTTCTTTCATTGTGCGTTTTGTAATATAAATAATATGGATGTACATAATTTAATTTTCAACATAAATACGTGGTGTTTAAAACTGTCTGAACATTTTGTTGAGTATCTTTGTTTATTAAGTAAGTCTTCTTTATTTATTCTCAAATGTACAAATATTTTTTTAAAAATATATTGTTAAGTGTCCTTGGCACGGATAATATCAGTTTGGTTACATTATTTTAATTATTAAATATAGTTTGTTAGATAAAACATATTAATAAATTAAAATAAAAAAAGTTCACTTGCCTACGATTTCAAAATGTATTAAGTTAAATGTTTGAGTACACAACAAATTAATTTTTAAAAATAAAAAAATAACGTGTTCAAAAAAAATAAATTTAATAATACATCTTTCTTTAAGAAATTTCCAATGAAATTTTCGCGTGAACTTTTTCTGGATTATCATGCCACATGTTTTTCTTTTTTAATTTAGGCTCCAATGAACGCTACAGAATGACAAGAACAACAGCTAGAACAACTATTGTTCTTTTCGTAAGGCATAATTACACATTAAAACATTATTCGCGGTGTATATCACATTCTTCTGTGTCCAGGTGGTTGAAAAATACAGTTTTGGGAGTAAATTATAAATAGAACCCCGGACATGTGTTTTCGAGTCAAAGACTATTCTCATGTAAAAATCCCGAATTAGAAAATTAGGTGGAGATTAGTCCGCGTCGCGTAGTACTTGATGCGTTCGCCCACTATTATTGAGATCCCGAGTTCGATCCCTGGCAGAATGGACGAGAAATATTGATTTTGAAGGTTTTTTAACCTCCGATATTCAATTGTTCCTGAACTGCCGCCTGACTCGTTAAACTGATCACATTACCTGCATGTAACAGATAATCGGACTACTATATGCATTACTGGTTGCGGAAAGGGGGAAGATGATCATTATGAGATAATTTTTTTAGAAAAAAGTTAGGTTAGCTTAACTGCGTGCGAGGTTCTCGAAAGTAAGTTAGATTGGGTTCTCCCTGTTCTGGTGTCCGGTTGCTCGCCACACCGGCCAGGTGTTACGGCCTCAGTCATATCTGCGCAGTCACGATTTTTAAACAGATTTCTTTCGTCCCAACACACATACACACTTACGTGTACGCAATGCTAAACACAGTACACAACTTGGCCTCCCACTAACTCACCGAGTTCCTAGGAACTAGATCCGCAGGCTTGATACTATCGACACTTCAAAAACCGTGATTTTTCACTAACTTTGCCTTCTTCCACCCGGGTAAAATAAATGTATCAATCATCGCTTTTTTCGACTGTTGAACAACACTGAATTATTAAATGAATGTTTCTTTTTCATCACAATTCCCTTTCCACGCTAATAGTGCATAGGGCACTGCATTGGTAAACCATGAAGGTAAGATGACCAGTCTTACGCTTCAGGCGCCACTCCAGGGGACTGTGAAATATTTTAGTGTAAAAACACCTTTAAATATATTATTTCATGTCAACCATGTCGGGAATCGAAACCGAGACCTCTCTCGTGGTAGGCAAATGCGCTGACCACTACACCACGAGGCCGACTAAAATGTTTCTTTTAATCTGATGAAAACCCGTTTGTATAGCAATTTAAAAAGACGATTTTTTTAGGTTTAAAAAATGTGTTGATTTTAAATATCAAATTTATATTTAAAGCGTTAATTTTGTCGTTATTCATTATAATAGGTAGAGAAGAAAAAATGTGATTGAAAAAAGGTTGTTTTTATTTAGTATTATTTTATTCATTTGAATTATTATCGAAATTGACAAAGATTAAAAATATAACTAACAAAGTATACAAATAATAAAACACATGAAATATAAATATAAGTTATGATGTTTCTTCGTGTGTGTGTGTAGGTGGCTCTTTTTAGGGTGCGTTTTAATGTGTGTGCATATTAAAGCCAAGTGCCAAAAAGATATAAAATATAATTTCACCAATATGAAATAGAGAAACTAATATGAATAAAATAAACATTTGTGTATTGTTAAATTATTGCAATCAAAAGCGTCAATGTAGAGAAAGTGCGAATTATCTTAAAACATTTTTTTTATAGCTTTGTTCCTGCAATCTCATTATTAAAACTGAGTTTTTAGATAAACGTTATCGAATATCGTGAGATCAATTTTAATTATAATTCACTTGATAAATTCTTCCTTTCTGAAATATAAATTAAACGCAAAATTCACAATAAAATTAAGCGTTTGCTGTATTTATCAGGATAATTTGATAACAATACTGGTATCAGAACGAAACGCAATAAAGATACGTTTATTGATCCATTTTAAAGGTAGGACTTCCCAAATTACAATGAATTCCCATGTGAATTTTCAAGCTATCAAATTCATATCATATCTTATATTTTAACAATTTTTGGATAAGCATAACGCAAAAATGCAACGCCATGTATAATAGTTTTTTGGGAGATGCTTTAAAATAATTATTTTCATTAACATATTACAACAGATATGAAGAACATTTTACAGAAGGTAATAAAGAAGTCTAGGCACCTATATTACCTTTTCTAAAATGTTCTTCATCTCTGTTGTAATATGTCAATGTTAACAGCTCTCCATGTTGAATCCAGTCCTTGTATACAAAAGTTTAGACAAACTAAAAATATTGTTGAATTATTTTCAGTTAGGCTTAGACTAAACCTTATCTGCGTAATCTGTAAGATAGAAAACACTAGAATTAATGGTATAAAAAATCTTATTTGTATTAACGAATATATTACACATCGGTACAAAGTAATATTTTCGTACTTAGAAATTTGGCGAACCTACTTATTTTAATGGTAGCATAGTTAACATTGCACTTATTCTATAAATTTATGGTAAACAATAATATTTTATGGGCAATAGTGATGTTTTAATCGAGGCAAAAAATATATAAAAGTAATTTAGAAAAAAACCATTTGTCTTTCCTTCTTTATTAAATCACAATTTTTCAATAAATTGAATTTAATATTTAAACAAATACGACGCATTTTGTTCAATCGTATTTTTAAATAATATTTAACCAAGCGGATTAAGAACACGGTTTTGGGTATGAAATAGAACCAGAATACTTGACGAGTGTTTTCGACTAGATGGCTGCTCTCGGGTAAAAATCTTGAAAATGGAAAAAGAGTGGAGAAAATAAAATTTTGGTCCGTTCGTCTGCCGTGCTACAGGTTCCAGATTCGATTTATAAGAAGGTTGGCATGAAGTATTTGTTTTTAGGGTTTATTTTACTCTGAAGTTAGGTTTTTCTTAATTTAAAACTGATCAGCTCACCTTCTTGTAACAGGTGATCAACATACACTGTATTTGATCAAAAACAACAATTGGCAAAACAAAAGTCCGCTTTGAAAATATATTAATACAACTAGTTGATTCAAATCAAAGATTGATTTAATGATTCTAACAAAACGCCAACTCGATCAATTATATGCGATGACAGCCATTTTCAATCAATTTTCTCAATGAAAAGCTACCTTTTTTACCAAGTATTGGAATTTAATGTGTATTTAGAGAATTTCAGGAATCTCATTCCGAGTTCTGTTCATATATTATATTACGTTGATTTCAATCTGAGGTATGTAACAATATATTTATAGATCTACTCTAAAACATCAGGCTTCAAACCTGTCTTTGTTGCTTCGTTATTCTAATCTTTTAAGTGATATTAAAATGTATTTTAAATTATTTGTAGTGTTCGAGATTAAGTATTTGTGTATTATATAGATCCTAAATTATTTTGTTTTCGGAACGCCAGTCTTTAATTTTAAGCCTTTTAAAACCCCAATTTAAATTGATTGCCTATCAGTGCCGTGCTGGTTCCTCCTTATTCAAGTTATTCACATTCAACAAATTTGAGTGCTTCTTAATTAATATTCATAGATATTCAAATTTTTACTCTGGACGTCATTCGACACACAAAATTTACGAGTGCTCGTTTTTGTAAGATCGATTGAAGTCAAATGGAATTAATCTAAAAAACGACACAACGTTGCATCTTCAAATTTAAAATTTATATTAAGTTTTTGCATAGTTATAAGATTTATTATAATTGCGACCCGAATTGAGCGTCATTTGAATATATGCTCTTAATTGAATATTTGTTATCTCTGTTCATTTGTACTCTTAGATCAAGTTCAAGATTGAAAGACCACTTTTTAAAATATCAAACATCTTAAGGCTCCATTAAAACTTGGCATCGTTCTGTGAAGTTTCAAATCATCCGGCAATCATGAATTTGGTCCAGTTTTCCTTCTGCAACGGACGCTATTTTGTTTCTCGATCTTCATAAATATATCGACAAAATACTATGAATTGAAGTTCGTTCACTCTGTTCCGCGTCCGGGAAGCTTTGGTCGAATGACTTGACCGAACGTTTTCGAAACATAAAGTAGCGTGAAAAACTGCGAAGCGGTTTACCGTGAGAAGTCTGTCTCAGGTTATGGAAACGCGTTCGGTCACTTCGCTCGATCATGTTAATTTATGATTCATTAGTCTCTGATACACATTTAAGATCGGAATTCGACTGGCAATATAGAAGGCAATTTATAAAAAATATATATCGTTCCTTACACATTTAAAGATAAATTAAACCTTAATGTATTTTTTTTCGTTTGTTTCACTACTTTAGCAAATAATTTATATTTTAGCAGTACGATGATCGTGAAAGCTCTCGATGCAACCGATTAAATCGCATTTTTTGCCATTATTAATTATTTTGAAATTTATGCCTGACAGTTCGAGATGAAATTACACGATTGTTATTATTTAATTAAACTAGTTTTTTTTTTGCGTCTTGCAGCATTTTTATCGAGGGCGGATAGAGCTATAAATATATTTATCTGAACGCTGCAAAACTCTACCAGGTCTCTAATCTTACTATACGGAAATAAAATTTTATGAAATTCGATTGCATTTTTAATCTTTAAATTTTGAGGCAGTAAAAAAATTAAGATCACATCAATAAGGCGTGTGAAATTATATAAATTATATTTTTAACTACACCATACACATACAACTTGCATTTATCGTGGTTACGGGTTTACCTACATAGATAGATGTAACAAAAACTAACATTGGAAAATATACAAAGTACATTATACTATACTATTGGGGATAATATATAAATATTTTTTCTAATGTATACATTGCATATTCTATTATTTTGTGCTATTGCATATTATGTTATGTGGTATTTTTAAAAATACCAAATTAAAATATTAACTGTTTTTCTCCCAGAAGTTTCCCAGCAATGTTTTTAACTATACATTATTGATAATATACTGTTTATACTATGATACATCGCTTCAGTAACTTCAATACTTTTCATATTTAAATTATTTATTTCTTGTTTATTTGCTGCATACTTATGCAATCATTTCATGTCTAATTTTCTTGTATTATTACTTTTTTTTGCTAATTTCATGTAGACATATTTTCTTCACTTGTGTACAGGTGTTTTGGATTATGTTTCATTATAATGGTTTTTTATTATTATTTAAACTTTGTAAGCCGTCGAAATAAATAAATAAAGATGTAATATATTATTTTATATTTGTTTCAAATCTATCTTGTCTTTTAAACAACTGCTGTTGGAAACAAAAACACATTTTTGATATATTTTTTTACGCGCTTCTCCTATCTCCCATCCCATTAATGACAGTTTTAGGGGACTTATATTTGGAGTATATTAATCTAAAAAGATATCAATTTGAACCTTTCAAAACACGAAAAATTTCCAGACCAAACTTCAGTAGAAACATATCTACACCAACTCGTGTTTACAAGACTACGTATCATGTTTCGATATCTATTTGCATGTGGTACACTTACACGTATAACTAACTCTACTTTATCAGACCATATCTCAGTGTATTAATCTTCAAAGGAGGCGACATTAATTTATCTTCATTCCTCGGTCATGTAATTTATTGCCTTTATCAGTTTTAAAAATAAGGTAAAGTTTTTTATCATGAGGTATATCAATGCCCTGTACATAACTTGTTATTAGTGTTTATGTTTAGATACAAATTATTTTATTATTTATCAAAAAACACTATAAAGGGGCGAGTATAAACTGGGACATATTTTTAAATTCTGGTGTTTTGGTAAAATAAATTTAAATCGATTGTTCATTGAATGAATAAATGTAATTTTACGTATTTATTTATTTATATACGGCATTTCTGCCATTTACATATATGTGGTATAAAGAGTGCTTATAAATAAAAATATAAAAAAAACGAAATATTAATATACTCATACTGTACAAATTATAAATTACTTGAAATATATATATATATTAAATAAGTTATACACTAACAAAATACATTAATCAATCAAATTATAACTATTCCAACCCAATCTCCTGAAGATGATTTGCTCTTTTTGATAAAAATATCTTGGTAACTTTATTTTTTAAGTTAGGCAGAGATAAACTAAATATTTCAAAATATGATGCATATTCATTCCCTTTATTCTGTAATCTAACAATAGTTATATTGAGCTACTGTTCGAGAATTTTGACAATAAAATATTGTAGATATTCTGCTTAACCTAGGTGGTACATAGAATGAAATCAATTTCAGTAGATATCAAATCAAACATGGGTTTTATTATTTTATATAAAGTCGTAAGATCGGTCGATGTTCTTCGTTCTTGCAATTTAGTTAATTTAAGAGCGTCTAAAATAAACAAACTTATCGATTTTACCGAACGTTTAGGCTCTATATAAACGTGTACGCAGTATTTTATTTTATTTTATTTTATTGACATAAACCAAAAATTATACAAAAATGACCTAAAAAATATACAGCATATTCAGTAGAAAGTTTAAATAATAAAACATTCTACAGTCAAACAACAAGAAAATCATAAGTACTGTTTTACACAGGTAGTCAAAGTAAACAAAAAACTGTATATGAAATGCATGAATAAATAAATAGAATTAACATGTATGTATTGAAACACATTTTTCTTCTTATTTTTCAATATCCGCTCTTAAGTGGAGCATATGGACATCACCAGTTGCCTTTAAGAGACCGTACCGCCAGCATGTAGTCTCGCCTTCTACGTTAATCCAGCGCCCCTTAGTTTCGCCGAATAAAGTCGAAATATCATCATCCACGGCCCTCTAGGATCCCGTGAGTCCGCAGGTTTAAATAACAGGCAACTAGGGCTAAGGTTCTCCTGAGGCATGCGTAGCACGTGTCCAAGCCAGGTCCATCGCCGCATCTTCAAGACACTCGTTATAGGAGGCTTCTGCGTCCGTTCTCGGACTTCAATGTTAGTAATAATGTAAAAGCAGAACAATCATAAAAACTAATTGAATTAATGTTTTTGATTATTATGTCTTGGTATTAAGGTAAAGGTATTAAGTATAACTCATAAATACACTAACATATTACAACAGAGATGAAGAACATTTAAGAAAAGGTAATATAGAAGTCTAGGCATCTACAGGGCTTATGACCTGTCAATGGCTGGTTTAAGTGGCCACCTTACACACTGTGTAACATTCACCATTCTGCCTATATTTGAACAACTATATTCCTTCAATTATTTCATCTGTTGATGTTTGTGAAGTTAAAAAGCTGAAACCTTTATTTATGCAGGTGACATTCATCTTATTGAATTATTTCACCTACATACTAGGCAACGCCGGAAAATGTTATTTTTTCAATTTCTATACTTCTTCATGGACCAGGTAAAAAATAACATTTTCAGGCGTTGCCTAGTATGAAGGTGAAATAATTCAATAAGATGAATCTCACCTGCATAAATAAAGGTTTCAGCTTTTTAACTTCACAAACATCAACAGACTTCTATATTACCTTTTCTTAAATGTTCTTCATCTCTGTTGTAATGTGTTCATATAAACAGCTCCCCAGGGAGTTGAATCCAGTCCTTGTCTACAAAAATTTGGACAAACTCAAAATATTGTTCATAAATACACCTTTAAATTAGTTTTTTCTACTGCGTTAGGCCCATGGACGGTATTTTAAACATAAATAATCGGCGTTGTAAATTTATTTTATTAAATTTCTTTTATTGATAACTTAAAATGATTTATTTCAATACTTACTCAGTCTAGGTAGGTACAACTCAAAAAATAAAAATAAAAATATTTTAGTTCCAATACACGACACGTTATTTACCTTTTCCGATGTTTTGTCTTATGCGAATGTTTAAGATGATAGGCGGTGGCTGAGAATTTTGATGAATACGTTTTTGAGCATTGTTTTTCTGTCACTCTTTTATTAATGCCTCTCTGATACTGCGCAAAAAAGACAACCGCATATCGGACTGATTTATACCTAACTGAACGGATTCGGTTGTTTTTTTTTTTCAAAGAAATAGTTTCAGTGTTTTTAGCGTCAGTACCTTTTCCGTTTTTTTTATTTTTAAATATATCATATTTATATACCATACGTCCGAAGACGGCAGATGAAAATGCGCGCTTTTAATGGTTTTTGTATGGTCCCAGCGCCCAACAGAAACAATTTATTTAAAAAAACAATGTAATAGGGATACGCTAATGGTAAATATTTATATTGGGTAGAAAATTATCGCTCTAATGCCATAATCCAGAGAAAAAATACGGAAATACGTTTGTATGATGAAATGTCAGATTCCTCTCAAGGATAAATCTAGAAACCGACATACTTCTTCTGAAACGCAATTACGAATGTCTTACCTATTTTTTTTCATAACAACGTTCGATATTTATCTTTCTCCTGATGCTACATATAAATAGATTATGTATATTTAGTAGTCAAAATAGCCGGGTTTAAGATAAAACCAGTACAGAGATAACCAGTGGCGACATAGTATGATAACGGCCCCTGAACCAGTTAACCTTGGGTTCACATTGTTCTCTTCTCCTTCCCACTTCTTTTGTCCCTATCTCGGACCCATACCCTGTACCCTTCACTCTTTGCGTATCTAGAACCTACTCTTCGATCTTCTTCCCCTCTATTTATATATTTAAACTAATTTGGAGAGCAGTTTTGTTTCAAGGGATAAATCAGATTTTTCGTTCTGATTGAAAATATATATAATAAGCAAGTCATAAAAACATTTAAAATTGTTTGTAAAACTTTGAAGTGGAAGTTTATTTCTAGAAATGGAATTCCTTTTCTTAAATCAATTTTTTAATGCTTTGGGATTATATATATATATATATATATAGAATTCATTTCTTTCAAGACTTCTCGAAAGCGATGCAATCAGTCACTGATTATTCTTGATATGTAGATTTAAGTAATGCTTGGCTTTTATTTATATAACAATATTTGAGTTTGTCCAAATGTTTGTAGACAAAAGACTGGATTTTACCCCCTCGGGAGTCATTAAGATTAACAAATTACAACAAGGATGGAGAAAACCTTAAAGAAAGGAATACAATGACATGTTATAAGCCCTGTAAATGCCTAGACAGCCATATTCCTTTCTTTAAGGTATTCTCCATCCTTGTTGTAATTTGTTAATTTTATTTATCTAATAGATTATATGGATACGATATTATGTAGGTACCAAGGTACAAAAAGTGATCTATGTATGATTTAAATCCGTAGAGTTATTTAAAGTTAGTTATTTAAATTCAGAAAATCGTAAATGTTGTGTTAACTTAAGTTATTAGATTTAATTTCTTAAATTGATTTAACAATTTATGGTAATTTGACGCTGCATGTTGACCCAATTTTTTTCTCCGATATAACGTTGATTTTACTGTAAAAAATCATTTGATTTTGTCCTCATTTTTACTTAGAGAAATAATCTTCACTAAATTAATTTAAATACGGTGCAGCAAAACCCACATTTTTTAATTGACAATTATTTTATTTGCTTTGCAATAATATTGTTGTTGATTTCTGTTGTTTTTTATTATTTTTAACCTTCTATAGTTTTTTATTTGCCATTTGAAAGTCCCAATGTCCCAATTCAAAAAAGCCTTTTTGAAATTAATCTTCTGTTTTACGATAGTCATTTATCTGTCCACATCAAATCAAATAATCCATGGAGTAGGGTCCTAGAAAAGCAGTGTTGGTGATTATCGATCGACAACATGACTCATTTTATTCTTAAGATAGTACATAGACATTCAAATTTTTCTATGAAAATGACTTTTAAAATTAATATTTCTGTCTGTGATAAAAATCCAACTCATGACTCATTATGTCAAAAAGCAGATATTTTACGGACTCGAATTTTTCAAACAAAATATTTATGACTTCGCTTTGATTTGTCCCGATTCAAAGTTAAACTAGAGCCCTTTCGTTGAGTTTTTTTGATTTTTTTTACAATGTTAAATTTTTCTAGTAAAAACATTTGAGTTATTTCATATTCATAATTTATGTTTATTTTGGTCCAAAAACCATCCTCATTAGCCTATAGTGTACCTTGGACCAAATTAGTTATGCCCAGTGAATTTTTAAATCATTTCCAAGTGTTCCACATTAAAGCTTCCTTTGTTAAGATGATGTTAACGCGTGAGTTATGTACGTTTTTTGAATAAATAAGTATACATTAGATTCTAACGAGGCTATTTTAAAGTACAAGTACATCAAATATACAAAAAATAGCCGCTTCACGTTTTAGGTAAAATATTTTATAAATGTTATGCATTGATAGTTATATTTTTGGTCGATAATCAATCTATTTATACTTTATTCAAATAAAATATAAATATATTGTTTTCTATTTTGTTTTTAGTTAAGTTATTATATAGGTAATAATAGATTTCCCTAGCTCATACGAGAGAACGGAGCAATGTCAAATGTGTTAATTTTCCCTTTTTTGAAAAAATATTTTCCACCGACAAACGTTCATTTTACTTAAGTATAAGGCTTAACTTTTTAAATTATGATAAAGAATATTTGTTCCACAGTCCTAGAATCAATATCCAACGCCTCAAAATAAAAGGCCGTGTACACGTGGACAAAACAAAAAAATATGACAATATTGTCTTGTCCCAGCTCCGGGTACAGATTTGACCGCGCAGGACTGAACGCAGGGGCAATACTAAAATTTGGCCACAGTTAACATTATGGGGGAAAAAAATGAACGACGGTTTTTGTTACTAGTGGATTTAAGAAAAATACTTTTGATTTTATAACAAGGTGCGTTGGAATTGTAAAGGATGAAATAAATAATTAAAAGGATTTTTTTCTGTAGCCATTTTTGGTAGAATTTTCATTTTAAAGCTAGACGTATATGTCAATATTCTGTAAAGACAATTCAATACTCAGGTCATAGAGAGAATTTATATATATTAAGAATTAAATCGGTCCCAGGACGCTACCTTGTGGTACTCCAAACGACATCGGCTGACTGAAGCTTTTGCTCTCCTCTCCCCATTCTTTATGAATCTTTGTGTTTTGTTCTCTGTCTAATAAATAATCTTAAATCCACTTTAAAGCGTTTCCTGATATCCCTATTTCAGAAAGTGTTTTGATATAAAACGGTGTCAAAAGCCATAGATTAATCAAGGAACACCACCTGGAGTTTTTAAACTTTATCTAAGTACTCTGTTATAATTTGTGAAAACGCTGCCATCACTTCTGATGTTTTACGACTTTTTCGAAATCCACATTAGTTATTAGAGAAAATATCACTATTTTCTAAATAGCTATAGATTCTTCGTTTCACAACCTTCTCAATTATCTTAGAGATAACGCTTAGTGAGGAAATAGGCCCATAATTATTGATGGAACTTTTATCAACCGATTTGAATATTGGGATAATGATGGCTTGTTTAAGATACAAGCTGCTATTTATCGTGTGAATGAGAGGGAATACAATATTATTTTCAACAATTTTACGCATTTAGTAGAAATGTTATATTGACCCGAAGAACACTTATCTTTTAGATTGTTTATTGTGTCAATAAGTTCATTTAGTGTGTTGAGGAAATGGTCGATAGGTTATTTTTTGCTGCTTAATCTTGTTTTGCACAAATTAGTCTTACTAAAATAGTTTTGGCAAGATTAGAACCAACTGAAAAAATAAACTTTTTTAAATAATTTGACATCAATTCTGCTTGATTTTTAATATTTGGCGTTTCTTCATCAACACTGATTTCTTTCACAAAACTATTCGTATACTTGCTTTGCTAAAAAACTATTTTCTTACCTTTTCCTACTTCGTTGATCTTCTCTTGACAGTAGCTTTCTTTGTTTTTTTTTATTATGTTTTTACAAGTTTTTCTGTATCTCTCATAAAACATTTCACTTTGGTAGTGGTGGGGATTCTCAATACATTGTTTGTGCAGTCAGTCTCTTTTTAAGAATACAGCAAATAAGACTAATGGATATCGAAGGTTTAAATTTTTGTTTCTTACTTTGCATATCTTATAAATATAAAATCATAATTGTAAGAAAAATACATATACACATTTTTTTTAGTTCATATTTTAGTGTAACCCGTTATCATAGATTTAGAATATTATTACAAATTTTCTGAAAAAAGTTTTCATAATTTACTATTCTGATTCTAAGCACAACTTTTCAAATTCTCTATTTCACATAATTCTCTATGTTCAGTACAAAGATACACCAGTCATTGTGTTATATAGGAATTCTAATACTAAATGAATACGCAAATGACGAATTTCCATAATGACAAGATCCCATGTTAAAATGCAGATACCGTGCTGGCTTAAAGCCGTATTGTACGGCTCGGAAAGCTGATCACATTCTAACTTTGTAAATACTCCGTTAAAATTACATACATATTGGCTCTAATCTTGTGACTAACGATAAATTTTAGAACACACACGAGAATTTTCATTTCATTTTTACTCAGATTCTACGCGTCCACTATATTTTTAAATACAATTTATAAGAATTCAATAATTATTTTCAAGTCTAAGGACTCATTTATTTCAGTACTGAAATACGGCAATTTTTCCAAAAATAGTACGTATTTAGTCATAATACAAAAAAATGCTAATAACGTACGGAAGGTAATTAACAAAAACAATTTTCCATTAAAATATTACAAGTAATTTTACTATGTATAAAAGACTTGCTATTGAGCTACTTAATAATAATATTTGACTGATTTATAAAGCGCCGTTTTTGTGAAAAATCACCTAAAAGGCGTTTTACGATTTTACCATTTACTTCGTATTTTACGCTTTACAAACACTTACATATAAAATGAAAATGTAATAATAATAAAAAATACCGTTTTTCGTGATTTAGTGATTAAGATGCTTGACTCGCTCACATAAGGATCCGAGTTCGATTACCTATGAGAACACGAAAGTTTAATTTAATTTTTCTCAAGCCTCGCAGTGTTGTGCTTGCACCACTGTAATTGGGCCTCCTGACATCTTTTGGTACAAATAATAATAACTTTGTACAAAATATGTACAAAAATTATATTAAAAACAAAATTAAATATTTAAAAAAATCTCTGCTACATGAATTGAAAAAAACTAATTTAATAAATTGGAAAGCATTTGATTCAAAATCTGTTGCATAACGTGTAAAAAATTGCCTTTTATTTATACTTATTGCACATGCTCACATATTTTTTATTTTGAGATAAAACTGAACAAAACCAAACGAAACTTTTGAGTTTTTCGACCCGTGTAATACGGTCTTAATGAAAGCGATGATGTAGGTACACAGATTGGAGCTTATTGTCATACAAGCATAATTTGTATGTAATATTTCACTCGCGTAGGAAGACGAAAATACGTGAAAGATATCAACTTTTGTATTTTAAAAACACTTAATTTAATCTGACTGTCAACGTTGACATGTTTCTATGTATGAAAAAGAACTTCAACTAATAATAAAATAGTACTGACATAAATTATTGATTGTTTAAATACCAATATTAACGTCGTATACGCGAATGTTCATGTCACACGCCTGAGTGATAATAACGGCTCAAGTCCGAAATTGTCGTTTTCGAGCGTTCATAAATATTTCTCAATAACTTATTCGCACAATTAACTCCATATATATTTTTTTTAATATGTGACATTGCAAGCAAAAACGTCATTGTTTTAGTGAGTTTATTACACAAATTCTAAAAATCACATTTGCGCAATGATCTTAATGCCATTGTTATTTCAGAAAACAATAATACTAGATGGCAAAAATGAGTGAAGTTTAACTTGTGACTATGTTTTTTAAAAATAAAAATGTATCTAATAGGAAACATTGCCAAGAAAGAGTTAAGAATCAATAAAAAATATTTATTATTTTCGATTAAAATGTAATTTCAAAAATCAATAAATAAAAAAAAATAAAAAAATGGAAATCTACTGTCATGTGCAGAATGGTGAAATCAAAATATTAACACTAGATACTTAAAAGTAAAATAAAAATTGTTTCAAACTTATAATTGATAATGTACATAATGCGTCATCAATTATAGTATAGGAGAATCAAAATTGAAAAATAAAAAGTTTAATTCTTGTACAAAATATAAATGCATTTGAAAATTGAAGATAAAAACCATTACTAAATTACATCGATAGTGCCTGTCTGCTATCGCTTATTTCATTTTTGAATTTATTAATATTCTAATTGAATATATCACTCGCATTGACTCCGATTATGTTATTATACAAATTGCAAATTCTACTTTCACGATTTTTTGCTGCCTTATTGTTTACGTCAGTAAAATGACAACTGCTCGGGTGTTTCGTTGAAAAGTTCACAAGATTCACCAATTTGTGGAAACTCAAACATTGATACTATCTCACTGACGCAATATTTTGATTTGAATTTCTACACATCTGTAATCTTCAAATTATAATAAGTTACATATTGCCACGCAAACAGCAGTCTTTCAGACGTTAATCAGAGCCCAAAACATGATGATGTGTTGCAATGTGTATTTAACTTAATCTTTATATGGCCGCCTAACGCATCAACATACAGCTGAATCAAAAGAAGAACGATGAATGTGCCTTTTGTTAGCTGTGTGATTTACGAGCGAATAATTAATCTGTCTTCCGAAATATTACTCTCTCAACGAAATGCTACCGAGTATGCCCACATCAAATCACGCGATCCTACGATAAATGTTATTAATTTAGCTTGTAACTTTATAACGCACGCTTAAACAGTAGCTAACAGCTTGAAAAAAACACATTAAAAATATATGTACAGTTATTCACGCCGAATCACACCTATTTTATTTCATGTTTATTTTCCGCCTCGTGGTCTAATGGCCAGCTCATTTGCGTACCACGCAAGAAGTCTCGGGTTCAATTTCTCGAGTCCCGTGGCGCGGAAAGACGTAAAGATTCAAACCCAACTTGTTTCTAATTCGTGGTATTGATTTTTTATATTTTTTTTGTAACTTTTTTGGAATGGAAAAATTTTAAACTTTTTTTTTAAATGGGTGTTTTTACATTATATTGTAAAGTACCTGGAGTCGCATTTGCTGAGCAAGACTAATCCTATCTTATTGTACCAAAAACAATGATAAGCTGTGGGTGGTGAACTAATGGAAAGTGAATGACGATATAAGAGAATTACAACTTTTTAAATTACTCAAATTATGTAGTATTTTTCATAACAAAAATAACAGACTACAGCCTTATTTATATATGTACATTTTTTACATTGCGCATCTGTTTGTGTTTCATTGAAAGCGGGATTCAAATATTAAATTCTAATTTTTGCAAACCAAACACGAACTATAACGTGCACGTCAACAACAAATGAATAAATAACGTTTTTTCTTTCTTAATATTTGCAAAATTTCGTGTGGATTTTAGCTACCGTTTTGACTGTAGTATACAAATACAATTTTTATGAAATCAGAACTAATATGTTGATGTTTATATCAACACTAACACTTTGCTTGAAAATAAATATATTAATGGTACCCGTATTAATTTTTATGGTTATTTTATTCCGTACATGACTCATTTGCTCAAAAAAGCACCTTTCAAAAACCCACGCAATAAAACAGGTAAAAAAACTCTTGTAACTTTAGACTCGTGAGATACTTTAATGATACCTAATAATATAACTGTAACATTACGAAATTCAATTGTTTTTGCCGCCAGTTTCGACCAGCTAATGGTCGCTCCCACGCAACTAATAAATCTTCAGTAAGGTTCCGGTAGTTTGAATCCGGGATACTAATGCACATAATGTATTCATGTTTAACAAATTGATCGCTTGTACATGGAGTTGCTCATTACGAGTACTTAGAACATCCGAAACACAGACTAATTAATCTTTATTTTAATTCAACAGTTGGAAAAACAATTTATTTATTTGTTTAGCGTTTTCACAAATAAACAACATAAATAATTAAACATACCAAATATAAAATACTCCCCAGGTAGATTAAAAATACCTACTCTGTTATGTGGGTGGAATAGAAACAGAAAAAAGATTTGTTTATTTCAAATCCATAAAGACAACATTAATTGTAGTATTTCTACATCACAAAACGTAACTATTTGACCTAAAGCAACTGGGAATATCTAATATCTATAAATAATTAATTTGAAAATACACATTACAACAACAGCACATTATTATACTTACAGAGGAATATATTTCTTTAATTAAATGAACAAAGGAAATAAAAAATGCAGTCAGGAATACAACATGTTTATGAAAGATGCGAAAATTAATGTACATATTTTTTTGTGCGGCACTGATTGAAAATACCGATCATTTATTTTTTGTAATTTATATGTTACACTAAAAATATTAATAATGAAAAATAAAAAAAATATGCTACTGTATTATGTCCACGAGATTTTTTTTTCACAACTACTATATTTTACTATTATATGTTTATTTTGTTGATTTCAATCGTACGAGAATGGTTTTTACAATTCAGTATTGATACTAGTATTTAAAATTTAAACTGGAATAAATATTTTTATTTTTGCAGTCAAAAATCATTTTAAAACACTGGTGACGAATTTCATATGATGTTCTGATCAATAATGTATATTTTACATTTACAGTTTGCAATTTTAGTTGTGTTTTATCATTGATGAACTCTGAGATCCAGTACAAAGGGTAATAATGGCAATATTCAGTATGTGAACTAAGGCAACCAATGATAATCGAAGTTTCCCAAGCTTGTAATAGGTATTGGGTATTCCAGAATATCACGAGAATGATCTTATTTTAACACAAAAAATAGGAAGACCAATACAACTACGACCCTAACAGTATTTTTTAGCTAACAATTTTATTCTTTTTTTAAATATTAATAATAGTATTTTTTTTAATCATTGTTTCAAGTTTAATTTCAATTATTTGGTTGTATGTAGAAATGAGTAATTATATCATTTGTGTTTTAATTTTGATGTTTCTATAATTTCCTAGAATATTGTAATTTTTTAACTACAACTATCCACATAAACAAAGAACAGAAAGTTGATGATGCTAACAGTAATATGCAAATAGGTTTAAATTAAATATCTTTGTGGTTAGATGTAAAAAAAAATAAAATTAAATGTTCCAAAAAGTGAATTGATGATAGTAAGCAATAAATAAATCTGAAAATGAAATAAACTAAATATTCTCGTAAAAAATACAGGTTAAGTAAAAGAAATACTATATTTAGTGGTTATAATAGATAGTAAGGTAAAATTTGCATAACATTTTTAGTATATCAACAATAACATTTGTAAAACGGTATGATCTTTAAATTGAATAAGAAAAAATCTCGTTTGAAATACAAATAATTTAATTTGTAATGCAATTGTTTTGCAGCATTTCAATTATTGTTCAAGTATTTTTTTTTTGAGCACTGAAAACTAATAAAATATCATGCAGAATGCTCAGAATAGGGGAATGAGGACGATATTAAGGTGTGGCAAATATACAAAGATTCAACACACTCAACACAACACAAAGGTTGACGATACTGGACGTGCTTTTGGTAAAAATTAGTTATTTTAATACATAAGTGTACATAATTTAATTCAAAAATAAGCTGTTGCCCGAATACTTCTTCAGCGTAATAAAAAAATTCATCGCTATCGAGATACGAGGGAAGGTGAAGGCTTCAGACTCTCCAAAACAAGAATCCAGGTAACTCAAAACAATCTGTATCATAAAGAACTTAAGAGTATTGAAAGCAAACTTAGAAATCGAACGAAGAAGAACCAGAAATTATAAATTAGTTATTGATGCCAAAATAAATCATATATATAAACCTACCTACTTAAATAATAGTGTAATCTAAAACCGTCTCAGATTCTAATTATACTACTTGACACCGCAAACTTAGCATTCTTCATTGAGTTTGTGAAGCATACTTTAAAATCTCACTTTTTTTTTTCAAATTTTTTCGGAAATATCTCAGTATAATATATAAATAACTCCTTCAAGGGAGATTTCTAAGTTTGCTTTTAATACCCTCACTTAATAAGTTTCATGAGTTGCCAAAAGAGATTAGGGATGCTGGGTCTATCGCATTCTTTTAAGTGAAGCAATGGTTCTTGTTAAAAACAAACATCCATTTAGTAAAATAAAGTGTCATCGGAAAGCGTCTGGATTTTATTGCAACGTTTTATGTTTGTATATACATCATTTATTGTTTGGTTTAATTAGGTGTATCAATTTTATTTGTACAGCTATCTAAAAGTAAAAACATTACGTGACCCTAATTATCCGGAATTCATTTTATTTTACTTAAATCAATTTACGAGTCCATTTTAAATAAAGTTCAATAAATACAGTATCATAATGTAAAGACAAAACAATGTAAAGTACTGATATTATAGGGTATGGGTTGATTATAAATTTAAGGGCTTTTTAAGTATTCTACATATAAATATATAGATTTTTTTATTAATAGAGATATTTCATTTTAAATATATTTTTTGGGCCTAACAAGTAACAAGGTATGTCTTTATTTACAAATAAAAATAACACAATTCTTAGTTTTATCATTCAAAAACCATACTTCCGGTGATATTTATTACATTGTTTGTTTGTATTTAAAGTCAGACGTTTTAAATTTTTCAAATGAAAACTTTTATAATATTTTGTATCGGTTTATTTCTGGAGGATATTTAACTCTTTACTAGTCTGGTCAATAAACCAAATGTCATTCTGTACATATTAAATCACACATCTGACGCATGTCATCGTTGCAATAAATCTTCTATTATATTACCCGCTAATGCGAAAGGTGAGTACATTCCTTGTGTGATTGGTAACGGACATAATTGAGTTTGCTAAACGGATTCCTCTGTGCTGTATGCAATATTTATTGCATGAATGGAATTAATTTATGTCATAGGCATAAAAAAATTCTGAAAGGCGCATTAAGCAAAACCAAATGGAATGAATGGAGAAACTATGTTTATGTATTATTTGCACCGCGCATTGAAAATACGTATTTGCGCATTTATAAAAAAAACGTGCTGTCAAAATAGGATATTTCAGGCCAATTTTTTTTTTAAATCATATACGATGAGTGAATAAATGACGAGGTCAAATTATTATGTAAGGCTGGGTCAACGATTATCGGACAAAATCAAGAATTAAATGGTGCGCTGTTTTAAACATGTAGAGCAAACGAACAGCCAAAAAACGGCTGAAAAGTACTTTGCGAATATAATTGCAAGTAAAAAACGAAAAAATCCGAGAAATATACAGCCGTCATAAGCAAAAAGGCAATTGAGCAAACTGAGTTAAATATTAGTTAATGTTCTGGAAGAAATTTCGAACCATTTGATTTAAAGCAATGAGCAATAAAAAAAAATTCAAAACGAAAAACAAAATAATGTTTTTTTGAGTTTTTAAAATAATAACACAATATCTAGAGATTTATAAGCAAGAACTCAGTATAGATATGACACGCACAGGTATTATTTTTTCAGAAACAATTGACATGCTGTGTTTTTACTTATGATTACTTACATTTTTTTTAATTTGTATAAATTTGATGATTTCATAGTCCTTGGACTGGTACCTGATCATCTTACCTTTATGTAACAAAAAATTATCAAGATTCGCTGTTTTTCGTTTACCAATGAAGAGTCCTATGCACCATTACATGCGGAAAGGGAATGATCATGATAATGAGACTTGATAAACACAAAAAAGTGTCTTATCTCAAGCTCCATAATATTGTATAGTGTTTTTACTGTTTGTGTTTTCTAAACTTTTTCATTTATTTGTTTTTTTAGTTTAATTTTTTTAATTTTTTTTAAAATTATTTTTCCTTAATTTTTTTTATATTTAATATCTGTTGGACTGTAAGAAATTGCAAGTGGCAAGTCCACTATTTAACTGTGTATACCTTTGTTATTATGTTTGTATGTATGCCATTGTATATTATGGTTAATAAATAATTTTTTTTATGACTTGTGCAAATATCTGCCTTTTTGCTTATGAGGGCTGTATATGGCACGACCAAATCCAACAAATTCTTGAAGATAGTCTTACAATAAATACAATGATTCCTAATTGAAAATCACCATCTTCGAATATATTTTACTTTTATTTTAACACAAGTTCATTCTAGTTTCACATCTTATGTTTAAAATAACAAATAATACAACATAGACTAATAATTTACATATTATGTAGGTAGGTATTTTTATGACAAAACCTCCACGCTAGCACGTTTCCGCATTTGCATTTTTAATTAATTCAAAAAGAATTATACTATCTTTTTAATCAATTAAAAGAAGGAAGATTAATTTCCGTATCCGATTAAAATCTTAGAAAAAGTAGCTGATTCATATTTTAATTTCGTCTTTATTTAATCTTGCTGCTACCTGTGAATTGTATTGTTGTTTTTATAACTACCAGGTTCACCCATTCTTAAGTCGCTTCCGCTCCAAAAAGGGGGATTTGTCAAATACAGAAGTATGCTCAAATACGCAGGTGTAGGGAATCATAAAATGCCACCACCTTGCAAGAACATGATGACATCTGAATTAACCAATCCCCTTTTCATATATTTTTTAAATAATTTCAAGCCTTATCCTTTTTTACTTACTTTTTAAGATTTTATGGCTAATGTTCTTTAATTTTTTTATGCAATTCGGCAAAGGAGGTAAAATGAACGTTATCATTATAATTTTGTTTTTCTTTAAAGAAAAGAAAAAATTAACAAATTTTCTACGTAAAAAATCACTGGCATTTTTAATGCCAATCTATTTAAAACTTTAACCGTAAAATGCTCTGAATAATACTTTTATTTTTTTTTAGTAATAAATATTTTATAAGGTATCTACCTACATGTTTTTTGATTTTAATAAAATATTTTCAACATTTTAAAAATTATGTTAATTATTATGTTTTTATTTTTAAATGTATTATAAAGATTTTTTTTTAAATACATATTACGTTTATAACGTTACATGATTTTTTGAAAAATCAATCCGTTTCGTGTTTTTTCTCGGCCGTCCGTATATTTGTAAAAAACTCATTTTAAAATTTAATAATGATTTCCATGTACCGGTTTCCGGTCTGACCGTGCGTTGATGTAAATCCACAGTAAACAGCCCATTTCTAACGCTGTAAAGTTGAAAGCTCCCGGTCGTGAAAACTATAATTTTACAATCGTCAAGATACAATATCATGCATTTCCTAGCATCTGCCTTTGAAAAACTGATGTTTGGGTCAATTAATGATAAAGAACAGATAAAACAGACCAATTATTTAATTAAAAAAAACCCTAGTAACGGAAGCTCATAATGTGAATAATTATTAAATACAACCTATTGTTTTGCTACCTGTCTGTCAGCCTTTAAGAAATGTGTTCCAACAAATAAAGGCTCTTGTTCGTTCCCTATAATTTTCTTGTTATACTTGAAATATTTTAATATTGATTGGCACTAAGAACATATATTTTCATAAAAAATAAGTAAGAGTGGAAACTAAATTTGCCTTCTTGAATTACTACATCAATTGTGATCGCATAATGTAATTTAATAAAGTTAAGGTTATTTATTACAAAGCCGCACAGAATAGATAAATGAAAAATCCTTTCGATGAATGAAATAAATTGTAAAATCTAAATTTGTGTTTATTTATAAAAAAAATGTAGATATCGGGATGTGTTCTTCAAACAGATATTAGTTAATTACAAACACCACATTACGTATCATACTGTGTAACAAGGATAAGATGTTTATTTTTAAAAAAGGTTATATTTTTTACAAAATATTAAATTACCATTTTTTATATTATGTTTATCGTTGCCTTTTTTATATTACATTTTTTTACGATTATTAATACAGAATTAACTTTTGTGTATTATTTTTTTTCATTTAATTAAGTGACAAAGAATACAAATTGAAATTAATAAAATAGTGGAAGAGCTATAAAAACATTCATTAATTTACGTTTTTCCCTTTTCCTAATTGGTAGCAATCGAAACATATTTAAAGTTTATGTGGCCAAAATTGTTCGTTAAGACACTAAGATAAGTTAAATCAAAAAATTGTTGCGTTTCTATTTAAAAAATCTAAAAGGTTGCGTGAAAAACAAAAAATTAACTTTCATGTTTTCATGAAAACGCAAGAATGATTTTATTAAAAATATTGTTAAACAGGTAATTATTCGACATTTGGGCCACTAACCATAGTTATTTTTTCTGAATAAAAAAATATGGCCTGTGTTACATTACGACTTATCAATTAACGTTTAAATATTTAACCAAAGGGGATATAATTTTGTATTTATTGGTCCAAATGTATTGTAGTTATAATATATAACATTTTATTTCATGGAGTTGAGTTGTATGCGCGAAAAATACTGCTATGCCCAATACATATACATGATTTATAATAATATTATGTTTACTCATGGGTTTACTTTTAGATTATGAATTTTATACATAGGTACCATTAAGACTTATTATGGTTTACTCTCATTGTGGCCTGGCAATTTTTTGTCCGAATACGATACGTTCCTCCACTCGACTCCGTAGAATATTGCCCGAGGGTAATTTGGTATTAAATGAACCACGAATCTCACGGACAGTAACAATTCCGAATTCTACATTCACGTGAGAAATTGCTTGAATTGTGTCCATAGACAATCCAGTCCGGCGTGAATACTGTCATTTAAAAATTGTGCAATTCAAATTAATTTTTTTATTTCGAATCGAACGTGATCTATTGCATGTTGGGCAAAGTTGTTTAGTGTATTCTAGTAATAAATTCGTGTCAAAACTTATTTATGGCTTTTTAATCCAGTGTTGGCTAGCTTTTCGTACAAATTGATAGGAACACAAAAGGTATTTATATATTCATACCTACGTCTGAACACATGTAGCTGTCACGATTATTTCGACTTTTTAATTTCCTTTTTTATATTCTGTTTTTTTTTTGCAATTAATTACTGTTATATAGCAAACGTATCCGGTTCGGTTCTTTTTTCAATGGTTTGTCACTTTTTAAGCTTTTAATGTTTTAGTATTTTAAATTAGAAATATCATAATTAGTTTTCGATAACACGGATCATAGTATATCTTAAAAGCAAAAGAAGAAAATGATTACAATTTTTATTAAGTGCGTATACCTTCAGTATTTATACTGTTATTTTTACTTTTAATTTATTTTTATTTATTTATTTATTGTGGATAACTTATATAGCGCCATTTTCGTAATAAAATACCTCAAGGGCGCTTTACATGGTGATTCTATTGTTAAGTTAATTTAATTTAATTTAATTTGAATTTATACAAGACTCTGTACAAAATAAATTATACCATTGATTTATTTACAGTTATTGTTATACACGCAGTTAGTACATATGATATAATATAAAAAAAATATAAATTCAACAAATGTTTTACGTTATATTTATTGGAGACAGTAGTAAAACTTTATCTCGTGGTCAGCGCGTTTGTCTACCACGAAACAGGTCTTCGTTCTGATTCCTGATATGTGGTTGACATAAAGTATTTGTTTTTAGAAACAATCTTACACTATAAAAATCCGGCATTTAAAGGTGAGTTAGACAAACTTTTTTATCTTACTTTCATATTTAAAAAAAAGATCGGATACGCTGCGGTTTGCGTACCTATTCAGTACTTTATGCACCATTCGGTGCGTATAGGGAAATGATGAAGACAGTAAGATTTACTTGCGTAAAAATCCTATTTTTAAAATATGCAAAATTTTCTTTTTACCTAATAATATTTTAATTCACTCTATAATTTAGTTAGACGTCAGTCCATATTCATGATTGTTATTTTTAAGAATAAATAACAGATGTAAATTAAATTTTGCGGTACGAATATGTTAGTATAAATCTAGTCATACTGTTATTTGTGTATATTGTTGTTCTTTCTGTTCAAAGAATCCGTTCTTGACACTTTGAATTTACTTTTTTGTTACACTTTTTATATAAATATTGCATTCAATTTATTATATCTTGTTCGTCTAATTTGTTTTTGGTTTAAAAAAAAAAATTTATGGTGCAAAGAACACTGCATTGTGCAACATGGTGCACCAATCGCAGCGTTTCTTAAAAAAAAAATGTTACATGTAGGTAAGATGATCAGTTATACGCTTCAGGTTAGTTTTATTACATTTTTTTTATTACTTACTTGCATCACAACAGATCCGTAGGGACACAAAACACCCAGGTATGAGAAAAATCTAATTTATTTTTTGTGCTCTCACCGGGAATCGAACCCGGAACCTTCCGTGCTTCAGTCGAGTGTCTTAACTACGACTCCAATGAAAGTTTTTGTTTAAACCTTGAAAATCAATATTTCACGTCAACCTTATCAGGAATCGAACCCAAGACCTCAAGAATGGTAAGTAAACGTGCACAGCTACTACACAACATAACGGACTTTTTTACTTAATTGACTTATTCAGGATTTTTACCTGAGAGCAGCCATCGAGTCATAAACACTCGTACAGAGTTCCATTTCACCCAAATAACTATATTCTTCATCCTCCCGGTTACAAAAAAAAATGACAATATTAAAATAAATAAAATTATAAATCTTATAATATAAGAAATCAAACACTGATTTGAGTCTTCTGAAAACTTTATTTTATTTTTACAAACATAAAAACAAAAATTTTGTTGCAATTATTTCACCTTGTTAGGGCATTCTCAAATAAATGATTAGATGGATTGAATGGTCTTATTTAGTTATAAAAACTCATGAACCAAAGCATGTTTATTTATCATAATTGAGAGAACAACCAATAGTTAAGGGCATGGCTAAGTTTTTAATAGGTTTAATATTTATATTATAAGTTTGAAAATGGAATTCTACAAAATAAACACCAAATCAATGAATAAATAATAAATCGTTTCATATAAAATTATTAAGAATTAATAATCACTTGAGCATGTTTTTTATTATACACACTTTTTTGCTCTAGGATTACTATTTAAATTTAATATGAGTTTATGTTCTACTTTTTAACGAAACACCAGTATAAAATTGACAGAAGCCTTTAACATATTGCGAGGGTGCTCATTACATCGGAGGCATAGGTGTATTTTGATTGATTAGTGTATAAGTTGCTTTGACACCTGTCGATGCCTCCGAATTTAACATTGACTGCACTAAACTTTATTTTTGCCAAGCTTATTTTTGTTTTCGGATATTCTTGAACAAGAACAAAAGAAACTAATTTTGGGTTAAGGTTAACCATTTTTTGCCTTGTGGTTATGTGGGTAATGTTGAGCAGTAAATATTGCCCCTTGGTCTTTTATTTCGTTACCTGTATTTTTTTGTTGATGTGGGTGCGTCATTTTTTACGCACGCAAGTTTTGGTGTGCGCATTTAGTGGGTTAACCAATTTTATATTCACTGACTTCAGAACACTTTTCCATATACTGAGTACTGATTTGGGGAACGAAAGAAATATTATCTGTTTTTTTTTCTTCAGTTAACAGTATAATAACAAATAAAGTAAAATACATTGTGTTGTTTTTATTGAACACGTATTTTTGAGTATTTATGATATTTAATAATATAAATCTACTAAAAAAAAAATAAGTGACATGTTTCTAATTTCGAAAGACGCGCGTGTTAAAAAAAAACATATCTTCTGATGAGAAAAACGGAATATTTTTGATATTATGATCATCCCCTTACACACTTAATTATGTATCGGGAGGTACACTTTTTAAAAACATGAAAGTAAGGCGATTTGTGCTGATTCAATTGCCAGTCTAGGGACTAAGAAAAGTAAGCTTTTTAAATAAATTACAAACTCTTTTCTTGGCAGTGTATCCTATAGGATACATATAATCTATTTTTTTCTCATGAACTAAAACATGAGTAAAACAGCATTCAGTTTAAACTGCTTAGTCATATTTTTCATTCTCAACTGCATTTTCACAGTTCATAATAAATTTTACTAAATTAAAAAATATATCCTTGTTTCTGCCTTTTCTTGTTTTTAATGGAGCCTTTTCAACCATCAAATGCGCAAAAAGGTATTTTTTCGTTCTGTCTAGATAAGGATTAATTGCAACAGTAACGGGAATCAAATCGAAGACCTTTTGGATAATAGGCAAACGCGCTGACCCTTATACCAAAAGGTAGACAATCTTTTTACATAATGTAATATCGTACTTTTTATTGATGTAACGTATATAATTGTTTAGTAAATTTGACTAATTGAAATAAATAACAAATAAAAACTAAAACGATTACAACATAAACTTTCCGTTTCTAATCACAGCTTTTCTATATTCGTCAAACAAAAAAGCCAGTATGGTATCCTATTTTTTCCAGAAAAAAAAAACTTATTGTTATTTTTTTAAATTACGTTACCTATTTGTATTTTAATTTATTTTAATGTGGCTTTTAAAACTTTGATCTACGTTCATTTTATTTGTCGACGATATCTTGTTCAATCTCAGCTAGTACCAGGAGAGCATTATCTCTCAGGAGGCCTTAGATAGTATCGGATTAATCCGAACAAGTTTGAGGTGAGCGAACATTTCCGAAACAAGATTCTGGCGGGAGGCTGTGCGCGCTCGAGCGGAAATGTGACAGTTGCCTGACGCCAGACGTCTGATACATCTATCTCCCTATATGACATGCTTCATACCACCTCTTAAGATGTCTGCGCTCCCGATAACATTATTTACCCAATGAGATTATTTATTAAGCCTTTAAACTATTTTAATAATTAAAAAAAAATGTTTACTATGGTTTGTTAAAAAATAATTATATTACAGTAACTATATGTGGTGATTCGTAAATTGTAGCGAAATAGTATTTTTATAATTTAGTAGGAAAATATAATTAACTCCGCCAGAATATTTGTTTTCTTAATTATTAAAAAAATGGCATTTAATGCATTGTATAATAATTAAAATAATAAAAGTTAACACGAAAAGAAAATTATGCCAAAAAAAAGTTTTATCATACTTCTATTTTTATTTAAGTTGGCTTTATAACCTTTAAAATGTTGGATTAAGCATAACATTTTAAAGTTATTAATGCAATATATTTTTTTATTTCGCCTTTTTATAACATGATTACAAACGAACATAATGTAAATTCCTCCAAATTGTTTCATGTGTTTGTAATAAATCATTTTAGACTAAAAAACACGCGTAAAAAATAAGCATATGTGCAAAAAATATGTTCATAATCCATATTCATATATTCGAGTAGAAACTCGTTTTATTTTTACGACCAGGAAACCTCGCTGTTACGGAGATAGCTTGGGCCACCATTTTGTTAAATTCGGTTTTTATGGCTGTTTTATATTCCAAAACGCTTAAAATGCTGTACCACACACGCTTATTACTTACTATAATACTACTGACATATTTCTGAACTTAATTTTAATATGAATTATTGAAAAACAAAAGATTACCATATTGTAAAATATATTCTTGAATCATCACACCGCTATCAAAGATCTAAATATTTTCTAAGAATATTTCGTTCATATTTATACCACAAAACATGTTATTTAATAATCAGAAGATATTTATTTATCCTTTTGATTTTTCATCAATAATATTTCAGAATTTTTAATACCCGTTTATATAACTATTCACTCTGTGTTATTACCAAATCAGTAGCTTGTTTCAATTGTTAAAGCTTTATTTAAATTATCCACTTGCCAGCTACATATTTGTTTTTTTTCAATACTTTTTCTTTACAGGTCAAAAGTTCAAGCTCTAAATGTTGTCATTATATACTGTATGGTAACATTTTTGTATAGTATTACGATAAGTTTAACGGTTTTTTTTCTTTCCTTTTTACATAACGTTTAGTGAGCTGAGTACTTAAAAAATCGTTTATCTTTGTCGGCACCTCGATAAATAACGCTGAGGTGTGAAGATGGATTAATGCAAGTATACTACTGAGTATTTTCATGTTAAAAAGTTATTGGTAATAAATAGTGTATATATTGTACATTTTGTATAGAATTCTTTACTTAAGAAATACTTCAATACGTCAAAACAATAAAACAAGCAATTGTGAAAACCTGTATTGCCGAGATGTTTTTAAAAAAAATATTCTTACAGTCTAAACTTCAGTTCCATATATTTTGCATTTATTTTTACTGTGTAATGCTTAATGCGCTACTTTTTACTCGTCTACAAGAGACTAACATTGGTTAATGCAAATTTATGACTTGAAATAATTTTAACACACGAAAATACCATAAGGCTTCCTAATGATGCTAAATTTAATACCACTATATATATGGCAGCACCGAACACAACACAACAAACAAACTATGAACACTTAATAAAAAAGAATCGCCGAACAAAAATACCAAAAAACATAGTCTAACTAAAGATTTTGACCTTTTGATATCGTATATGGTTGTAAAATTGTATATGTTTATGTAGCACATTGCCAAAAGTAAACAAATTTTTACTCTGCGTTATTGGACATCTGTAAAAAGTCTTTCGACTTTTCGACTTACGTTTCAAAGTTACCTGTTATGGTAATCACAAGCTTTGGATTCATTTGAGCTGGGTTTAAGCTGGGATTAGTAAGAAGATTTACAGCATCGTTTTGCACCTGTTTGAAAGATAAGATCCAATCTGATCCGAGAAGCTGTATATAAAAACGTTTCATACCTACTAATGACATAAGTATTTCAAAAATATTTGATTGACGCTAAGCCGTTATAAATTTTGCTTCAGAAAGCGTAATCCTGTAATGAATTGGTCATAAAATATGATATTTTATCACGCAATGCATCTAATCTTGATAACTTAAGATTATAAATCATTATTAAGTACATAAATATTACATAAAAAATATTTTTTTTTAGTTAATTATTTTACAGTTAAAAAAAAAAAAAAAAAAATCCAATAAAATCACACCTCTGAACAGGTATTTACTATACCTAGTGAGAAAAGACAGTACCCAATATGTTTGCTTATTCCTTAATTTTATTTTTATTTTGCGTATTTGTCTTTTTTTACCTTCTTTGCTGTTTTCCAAACATAAAATTATAAGACTATGCTTTACAATAAACGCCGATTTATTCAGCACTGAGCTGAACTGAGATAAACATTTTTTTCCGACAAAAACAAAACACTTTTGAAAATGTATACAGGTGTAACAATTTATCGATAATATATTTAAAGAGTGTGTTAGTCGGTATTTATTTATGGTGGTCAATAGTACCTCAAGACAACATATTACTTTTTAAATATTAAATCATATTTATTTCGTAATTTTTACTCTCCAGCTAGGTAGGAAAAGCTCAAAAATATTGAATTTAAACATTTTTATGAATGAAAACAACTTTTGTCACAATAAACCTTTACAGTTTGCAGTGACGTCAGGAGCTTAAAGCACAGCACTGACCTCCATCTCGAGTTTTCTTATCAGAAAAAGAATAGGTGAAAAATCTCAAGTAGACATTTTAAACAAATAAAAAATACAGAAATCATATAAATATTGATCGAAATTGCCTCGATTAAAAAACAAATAATTATTTCCTTTTGATAGATATATTATATCTAACGTTTACGTTACAAAATACCCAATCTAGAACCATATTTTTTTACATAAACATACGAAAAAGGCAATTATTACAGTGTTAAGTTACCATACCCAAAATTTACCCACCGTGTTCAAAAGCGCATAAGTTAATTTGTCGTCCCTCTTTTTATAAGCGTCGACTCACGCGTGGAAAAGAAATAACAAGATAGGCGTAGGATAAACAGATTTGATGAAAAATACTGTATAGAGAAGGTAGTGGAATGATTTACCTGTTTTGTAACCCAACTCCTTTTAAAGGATTAATTTCATGATGTCTAGACAGCTTTGGTGCCTTAAAATTATGATTTTTTTCTTTAAATCTAATTTATCGTAAAAATATTATTAGTATCAAGCGGCGATTCAAAAGAAGCTTCACATTACGTAATTATTATTTGTACAATCTTGCTCAAATAGTTTTTCAATATTTTTTGACGAAGAACTAATTAATTTTATTTTTTAAGAATTTTATCATAACTTACGTTAACAATATATTGAAAGGCCCACGACCAAAACTTGTTTATTAATAATCAAGAAAGTATTGAGCATAACAAATTGAATAAAATGTTAGTTATTTAAATCCCATTTCAATAAAATTTTATTTTTTGCCCTTTCAATGAAAAATTTGTCTTTAATTAGGATAAAGTTTTAAAAACGTTTTATTATTAAATAATATAGAAAATAAAAAGTTTCTGGGCTTCGATTACAATGGGAAACAAACAGAGTTATCTTCGACTATCTATAAAGTAAAATAAAAATTAATGTTAAAAAAAGTATATAATATTTTTAAGAAAATTTTTTATATCTTCATCGGTAGCATGTAATTTAACACGTTTAGGGAAAAAAATAGTTGCGTATTCTATTTTTCACAGATAAAACATAATTTTACTTTGTAGATAAAACTGAAGATAACTGTTAACTTTCCATCGTGATCGGGGCCCTGGAGTTGGTTAACAAATTTTGAATGACACCAATTTCTTCTTATAACATTTTTAAAAAATATTTAAATAAATATATTTTTAATCACAAAATATAAAACTTTTATTATTTTGACATCCTAAATTTGATTTTCAGCCTGTTGCTGTAAAGCTCTGGCAAGCTACTAAAGAGCGGCGATACTAAAAAGCTTCACAAAAGAGCTTTGATTAATACCTGTTTCAGGTTACTTTTTGTTACCTTTAGTAGAGACTCTTCTTTATGTTATTTTTCCACTCATTCTATTAGAGCCTGTCAGCCATGATGAAAAATGGTTTTAAAACGACGTGTCCTTAATCTGTGATTATTTTATACTAAAAGTCTTGGTCATCCAACTTTACGGAGAAATTTCTAGAACTTATCGACAAAAAATTATTATTATCGATTCGTTTCTTGATGGATTTTCTCTGGTTTATCGAAATTTTGATTAAAATGATTTTTTCTGTTTTGAATTTAAATAACCTATTATTGAGCTGACGTAAAACATTAACATTTAATTTCATTCTAAAATATTTTATTTTGTAAATCTTGAATTAAAAAAATGTAACAAGAAAAGTAGAAGAAACTTGTAAAATATAACGTCTCATATGTTTGAATTTTGTCATGAGCAATGTTTTGGTATATTTTTGAAGATTTGTTCTCTGCCTTGAGGTCTAGGGTTTGAGTTTGTCTGCCTTATAGTAATTAATACATTTAGCGGTCTTGTTTTACATTTTGAGTTCGATTTTCGACAATGCTTACATAAAACTGTTATCAAAATATAATATTTTAAAAAGATACGATAAAACATTTAATTATAATATGCTAGATATTTTCAATTATTTTTTCCTGTGTCTAGGGAAAATCAAAAATACAGTTCTACATTTAAAATACTAGTGTTTTTAATTCAAAAGCTATTCGTAAAAATTCTAACAAAGCCAATCGAGCGGATATTAGTGCGTCTCGTAGTAAATAAAATTTTATGACTTCAATGTCTGAAAACCCAATCTTAATTTCCGGTAAGATCGATATGGAATATATATTTAAATAGAGTGAATTTTGCTCAGTCGCTTTACTGGATCCGAAGCAGAGGACTGAATAAACTGCTTTTATTTATAAAATAAGCGAGATACTTCTAATATGGTATATAAATGCATTGCTCTATGCGCCACTGAGTGTGGAAAAGAAAATGATCATAAAAACAATGCTGGGAAATTTGCAAATTATTTTATTTTTATTGCAATTTTCAAAATTGTTTTTTAACAAGTAGGTACCTACTAGGTAATAAGTAATCTCCGTTTATCAAAAACGGGGGAAAATAATTTAAGATTTACGTTTTTTAAGATGAAAAATATCATTTGTTCCAATTTGATGTATAAAAACATCTTCATACTATATTCGTGTTGTCTTTAAACAAAAAACAAACATATAATTAGGCTCATAGTAATTTCTAGGCTGTTGAAATCATTTTATAATGAATAGAGCTTCCTAAAGAACGCAACATTCACTGACATAAAATTATATCCCGCGGTTACCACCAGCTACCTGCAGTCTTATTCTCCTCTTCTGATCAAACCGCTTCTATTTTTAATGTTAAGATTTAACATGGATTTCGATTCAAAGGAGAAGGTTTTTTATCTACCACCCAGATCAGAATGAGGCTTTGGCTACCATATATCGCAGCTTTGTGTAACTCATTTCCTAGACCCATATTTAAGTAGGCTTCTGATTGTAGGAAAAAATACCTTAATGTGTAATATAAAGGATCTTCACTTAATCACCCCAACCTTCGTGTTTATTAATAGAAATGCTACCCGCATTTTTGACATGAAGATATTAATTCATATCTCATGTCAAAAATTCAACGATATCTGTTGTTTCTCAAAAATATACAAGTTTTTGGTAATTATTAAACCGCAGAGTGAATGATGTTACGCAGTTAATGAAAACGTCAAAAAAATGGTTTATTCTTACTAGGCAATTTTAGTCCAATAACAAATTTGAATTACATGTATATTGTCTGTTCTTAAATGAAAATGCTCACCTGGTGTTCTTATTTTATAAAACTTTATGATATAATAATCGATTACCGTAAACTATTTGCGTTATTTAAAAATGCAACAAATATTTTTATTTTATTTGTCATACTTTTTTACTAAATTGGTTTATTAATAATATTTCGCTTACGAAAATATTTTAAAAGAAAATAGTTGAACTTCCATTTTGAGATCAACTTTTTGACGGGTTGTAAATAACTTATTTGTAAATAACTCAATAATACAATAGGAACGTTGTAGTAGAACAGAATTCGAATCTAAAATTCTTATGAAAAGTTTATTCTGAATATTTTTAACTTTTTACATAAAATTTTACACTATTTTGTTTATTACAAGGATGTAATAAACAAAATAGTGTAAAATTTTATGGTGGTTTCAGAATTTTGGATATGATTTATTAGGACAATGAATAATTTTTATTTTAGACGTTGAGATTTTTTAGAGATTTTTTACTAAAACTTTCAATTTAAAATTTTATTTCATTTTTTAGTAAATCCGTAAATCAATCAATACATGAATTGCAGTAAAAATAAGATAATGTTTACTTTTGATAATTTATAAAAGTAGATTTTTTTTTCCTTGTACGAATAATCAAAATTTGACGTATCAAATTTATGTTTTTTATGGTCGACCGCCAGATAGACTTTCACACCTGGTTTCATCCAATTGATTGATTTTATTGTTAAGACTGAAATAAAATATTTTATTGACTGTAAATCATAGTAACCCCTCCATTAATTTCTTCCCATTGTTATTACAATTCCACATTGGCTGTCGGCAGAAAAGCCTTTTTAACTTTTTTATACGGTATCTGTCTGAAATATAAAGTTTTTTTAACGAACATGTGTTTCCCGCTCATCGATACTCATATAAAGGAAAAAGTACACTTTCATAACCTCAAATAATCGTATCCGTTTACAAAAGTTAAGCTCTTCACTGTGAGTTGTGGGAGAAATGAGTTTTTTTTTTGTATTAAATAGATTCAAATTCGAATCCCTGAATTTGTAAATCAATTCATGTTTTTTTCTTACCCACCCAAAATCAACCAAATCTAAATAATACGTAAGTCGCGTCTATGCAATATAATTATGCATGTCCAAAATTTTCATTTTTGAATTAAGTATGCAGAAATATTCCTTAATATATATCACACCTGCCTAAAGACGAAAGGATTCTCAATAGTATTTATGAAGTTTAAAAGCAAACATTTCAATATTATCATATGCTTTACTTTTTTTATTAAAATTCATAAATAATGGTGCAATAATCACTTTGGAATTGTTGTTTCTAAAAACATTTCAAACTAAATGGCATAAATGAGTAAACGTCAAAGTGGGTATGCTTTTGTTTTTACGAATGATCGCTAGTGTAGTGAGAGCTTGAGTGTGTGTTAAATAGAATCGGGTTATGGTCCAATGGCTATGTCGCGAATTTACCCCAGTTGGATTTCCAATTGCTAGTACTAATTTTTTTTCGTAATTGCATAAAATATTCATTTATTTATACATACAACCAATGGGCATTTTAATGACATAGAACTTGTAAAACGTATGTAGTGTATTTTATTCACTTTATTTCATAGCTAATCAAAAAACGAAAATAAAATATAGAAGTAATTTATTAAAAAACTTGTAAAATGTAATCCTCCGCATATAATTTTCCAGTAAGGAATACATTATAAGGTAATAATCTATATTTTTAATAATTAAATATAACACTTAATAAATGAGTCAATAATTTATAATTCGTTAAAAATGCCCCCCAAATTAAAATATATGTACTAATCTCAAGAACGCTAATATTATTTTTTATTTAAAATTGTTTTTTTAGTTACAGAGCCACTATTATTTCCGAGGTGATTTTTTAAAATAATAATTAGTTAATAACCAATATAGACGACCTTCATGGTATAGTGGTCAAGGCGCTCGATTCACACACGAAAGGTTCCGAGTTCGATTATTGAATTGTGATTTTTCTTAAGCCTGGGTGTTCTTAGATGTAATTCACCCCTGTGATTGGGCCTCCTGGCCTGTTGTGGTGCAAAAAAATAAGAATAAAAAAGAAAAAAAATATCCATTCATTTAAACAATACCGGTCTCTTATTTGTAATATAAACGTTATGGTTGTTAAGAGTCAGTTCTATTTCTCAATGTATTTTCATAAGATATTTATTCAAAAACTGTTAAACCGATATAAAAATACTTTTCTGAACTGTCAGCAAAAACAGCGTATTTGATTTGTAAGCATTTAGCATACCTTTAAGTAAGCGTGCAGTAACTAGTGTTTTTACTTATATATAAGCATAATTATATTTTTTCCATTAAATTTTATTATACACGAGTATATTTTTTGTTTGTTAGAATTTTTTTAGATTTCTTTAAGTTGCTTTAAAAGGAATAAACTTGCTTTCATAAACATCATGTCATAAATATAATCCAGTTTATTTTATACATTAAAGTGATAAACGCAAAAAGGCGTCATTAGGTTCTTTTCTCACGGTAGGTGCTTTTTTTCGACAGAAATTAATCCACTTCGTGGAAGGATAATAATTTTCCAGTGAAACTGTAAGTTGATTTATTTCGCAGTATGCTCGTTTATTATTTATAATAATTAGGGGGTGTTTTAAAATCATTTTTTTGGCGCTGACTTCTATGAACTGGACTGAACCTCTGAAGGGTTTATCGATTTTAAATATTGTAAGCAGAGATTGTCATGTTGCCCAAGTCTTTCTTCTTGAATTTAAAGTGGATTTATAAAAACGAAGAAACATTTTATAATTTAAAACCAAAAAATAAGTTGAGCGAATGACGAAACCTTAACGATATGAATTATAAAACATAAAAATAGATTGCATATTTTTAAAAGTACCTAACGACTGGTTTCAGTGATTTAAAGTAAAGGCTTTGACAGTAAAATAATATGGCGTTTGTAACAAAATAAATTTCACTGAAGGCTAGAATTGCATTATTCCTTCTTTTTACTCACCCTTGATCCTTTCTACGCGTTCAAAATTTACGTATTTTATGTATAAGTTTACACACTGATTTTACATACTTTATTTATGAACTTAAACATTGATTTTGTTATTGATTATAAATGTTTTTAATTTTTAATTTATGACTGCTTAAACTACGAATCTTGTTGATAACAGTTACTTATTTTATATACTCGTATTTGTTTATTACATGCAAGGTTCATATTTCAAAAATATTATTTTTTTTCAATTAAATGTCTTAGAATTTATCTAGACTATTGGGATCAGGAGGGATATATTAATGTGGGCTAATCAGGAACTTCTCAGCATTTGCTCACGTGGAGAGGAAACCACTTAAAACTCTTCAAGAGAAGCTGGACTGTTGGCAGTAGTCAACAGGCCTTCCGTTCCGGAGTGTTTCCTACTTTGGTTTATTTTACCAATTGCCTGCACTATATTTATATTACCTCTCGTGTGAGTCCTTTATTACTTATCACCGATGGGATGTCGCATAGATATTCATCCAGGCCTCTGCATTCAGCTTTTGTCTTTGAAAGCTAAAAAAAGGGCAATGCATCAACAGATGAGGGACATCTTGAGGAGTTTCATCGTCGCATGGGCAGCTGTTGATCTCTGAGAGCTTGAAGCGATGCAGGTAGCTCATGAACCCACCATGACCCGTATGCATCTGGGTGAGCTCGTAGCCAGCATTCCGCATTTTTCTGAAATCATAGGCATGGAAAATTGTAAGGAAAAACATTTCAGTTACACTTCTGGTTGTCTCACTCAAATAGCGATCGTTCCAGAGTTGAATGGTGCTGCTTCTTATTTTATTTTTGGCAAAACTGAGCGAAAATTGGTGGAATTGGGGGCTGTTTTCTTAAGCGTAGCCTCCCGAGCCTTTTCGTCAGCCTTTTCGTTGCCAAGGATTCCGCAGTGGATAAAAATTACTTACATGTTCTGTAAGAACTGCGTAGTAGTCATAGGTGCTCACAAACGTATATGAGCGCCACGATGAACGAGTTAAGGGGCAACGTCTTGACGATAATAACGTTTTATTATATTTTTAATATTTCAAAAATATTTAAATAAAACTAAAAAAAAAACATAATTTGTGATTTTGTTTTTTTAATATTTCATTATTATTTAAATGCTCGTGTATTATGAATCGCGGTATTTCTAAAATGCACCTTAAATATACATTCAGATACCGATTTTATAAGTCGACTGCAGTTCTACAATTCTGATAAGATGCTATCTTAATATCATACTGTGATATCGCGTGTGCATCACTAAAATAATAATATTATAAACTTCATATTAAACTTCGCATGCACCGCTGCGGGCAAAAATGCATACATATACCTTAATAAATTGCAACGAAATCCTCCCACAAAATCCCTCTGAAAAAGGGTTCGGCGTTAACAGTGATGTTTCATTTACCCAGTTTGAAGAAGGTGGCTTTGTGAGTTTGAGTACAGTTTTGCTTGGCGTTTTAAGCGTGGTCCGGTTCAGGTTATTCGCTTCGCGGCGGTCTTGATACCTACCATAATTAAGGCTTTGCAGTAGACCTACGTATTAAGTTGCGCTCTCCGTCTCAAATTTTATGTCCTTTTTCATCCTTTATGCCTCTCTTTTGCGCACATATCAGCTTATATACAGGGTAGTTCTAAAAACTGTTACACTGGATGGCAGCTACGTAAACTGTCGTATCAGATGAGAGAATTTCAAAGATTTTTTATAGGCTAAAAAGATTTCACAGAATTTACGAAGTAGAAGTCAAAATTCGTGTAAGTTATTTTTTTAAGTAATAGCCTTCTAAGCCTCTATTCTAAAGGCTTGACAGCAGGTGGAAAAGAAATGATCTGGAAGGAAGTTATAAATAAACACTACATCACCCAGACTAATTGAGAAAAATCTATATCGCGACGATTGTTTTACATCTCAAATTTGTGACAGCTTTGGCTATCTTTTACTGTCAAAATCACGCATATGGTCATCAGCTGTCATTTAACACGAATTTGATACGTTGAATTTTATTTTATTCGTTGCAATTGAATAACTGAAAACGTGAGTAATTAAAAATATGGGCGTTAAAGATAGTATTTAATTAATGAAGAGAGCCTTAACCATGGTTGTCTAATTTACAAGGTATAAGGTTCCCGAGTCCTGTACGTCCACTTCTGACTGTTCGTCGGCAGTTAATGTCAGATCACGGGACGTGAACCTGACTTGGGAGGATGCACAGGAGCCGACAGAGATTCCTGGAGGATCTTCGTGGACACAATATTATAATGATAAAAAAATTGTACTACTTCAACTATGATTGACCGAAGTTCACATTTCATAATTTCTGAAAATGCGAAAAATATGAAAAAGAATAGTAAAATTGTTTGTATTATCCGTGTACTACTGCTAGTCGAGGTTTTTGTACAGGGTGTGTAAAAATAATTTTAAATAACTTTGCATTGCCAATGGGGCAAAAACAGTTTTAATTATAAATCACGCCGGTAAATGCTGTAAAGCATATTTGATCGAATATGTAAATGTATTTACGGAGATGTTTTAACGACTCTTCCGTAACGCGTTTTTTGCTAATTGCAATACATAACTTTTTATAACTATAATCATTTACCCAAATCTAAAATTTCATAAAAATATTTAAATTGGCATTTTTTATTTAGAAATCACGCAAGTAAAAAATAAATCGTCACCTTGTCTTCTCGTATCCCCTTCAAATGGTGCATATAACACTGCATTAGTACACGAACCGCAGCGTATATTGAATTATTTTTTTACACGATAGAAAGATAATCAATCTGTTGATTTTTTTTTTTTAAATCCACTTTAGGAATCGAACCCGATACCTTTTGAATGGTAGGCAAACACGCCGATCAATAATAATGCTTGTCTCGTCACTTTAAAAAATATATATATATTTACTAGTTGAACTCGGCCACGCTTCGCTGAGGCTTTGAGTGAAATTAATTATTAAGGGAATAAATAAAAATATTCCAGCAACTATGCACTTACCGAGAAAACACAATGCCTTGTTCAATATTTTTATTTACGTTGCTGTGACTATGCTGTAGAATATAAGGAAAGACAATTACAACTTTAGCTTAAATTAATAAAATGGCAGCACTGTGTAGAACCGTCATTCAGTACTTGTTAAATGTTCTGTTTCCGTTGGAACTTCCTTATAAAAAGTAGATAGAAATACTTTTCTGCTAAAATGCAATGTTTTGTAAAAAAATTAGTCAATTCATCGATTGCTTTCCGAAATTTGCGGTAACAAACATACAAAACCAAAATCGTTATGTATATAGAAAAGCTAAAAATTATGATTGTAACATAATTATTATAAACAAGACGTTTTGTGCCTTCTGCGACTAGCGACAGGTATTATGCTACCGCACCATACTTGTACGCCATTGCCAATATTGAAAGTACAAAAATCATTTATATAAGTGGTTTAGAAAAAGAACGGAAGGTTTAGAAATATGTGTTAAATAATTTATTTATTATATATTTGTACTTTGTTATTATTAGAGCACACATAAGAATATGTTTATGTGTGCCCTATTTCAAGATTCAAAATAAAAACAAAATAAATACATGCGCACAAACACACACATACGCTCGCTCGCACACACATATACGTACACACACACAATGCGGTTTTGCGTATTACAAAAATATATTTTCTCTTCTTTCTTTGTCGGATTATTCAAATGTATATTTGTAGAGTTCTTACTTCATTGGCTATGTTTTATGTTTACAATATTATCTTACATTTTTTTCTGTAATATTTTGTTATTGTTTATCAACCCTGAACTAAAAAAATCAATCCTCAACTGAATCATTTTTTTAAATCATATAAATATCCATATTAGCGGAAGACAAAAAAATATATTTTTAATAAATAAATGGTGAAGACGCGCTGCATTAATTTACAATGCAAGTGCCCTATGCAACTTTAGATGAAAATATGGAAATCGTATTTAATATTTGAAATATCATATTATCTTTTACTTTCTAATGGTCACGAACGTAAATTTTTTTATTTACTTGTGCGTACACTTAATTTTGTTTGCATGACATTTAGGTATTTGCATTGATTTTATTGTATTTTTTATTTGATATTTTTATTCGTATCTTTATTTATCGTGACGCTAAGGCTCTTGCGGCATATTAAAGTTCTTTGGGATGTCACAAGCGCTTAAGTTCATATCGTTTCGTTTTGTTTTTCGCTGCCAAATTTTAACCCATGGTCCGTGATCATTCCACAAAAGCAGGGACGGTACCAAAAAAACTAATGTATTTTTAACTAATTACAACGGAGATGCAGAACATTAAAAAAAGGAAATTTGGATTTCAAGGCATTGACAGGGATTGTGACCTGTTATTTCTTGGTTTAATCCATATTTCTAGAATTCTTCTGTCTGTTAATTAAGGTGAAATTAAAGAGCTGAAATCTTCATTGTTTTGAAGAGATTATCGTAGCTCGTGTGGATAATTTGATAACACCCAAAACACTTCTTGGAATGGTTTGTTTGATCATTTTGAGTTCTTTTTTTATTTATTTACTTTCTTCTTCTTGTGGTATATCAGGTGTCCCCGACGTTGGAAATTACTTCTAAAAAGGCCTCTCTGACTTGCGCTGCCCGAAACAACTCTTCCACACGTCTCATTATGGTTAAGACTCTTATGTTGCGCAGCCAAGACCTCTTGCCAAATCTTACCTCTTACCTCTTGCCAAATCCACGTTGTCCCTCAATCTTGCCCATTAGTATACGTTAGAGGATTTTATGCTGATCTCCACGCAGGATGTGACCCAGATGGGAGATGTTACAGACCTTTATACACTTAAACAACTGTCTATTGTAATTAGCTCTCCTTATTGTTTACTAAAATTATTTTTTTTAAATTCATCGCTTATTCATCTTACAGCAATTTCTGACCACTACTGGACATAAGTCTATCCCATATTCCTCTATATATTCCTGTCTTGCGCGTTCTGCATCCAGTCACCAACAGTTATCTTAATATCATTTGATCATCGGATCGTGCGAGGAGTCTTCTTCTTCTTCTTTAATATTCTCGAAATGTCCACTCGACGGCTACCCTTTTGGTCCATCTTTGGTCTCTTAGTCTCACAATATGTTCCGTAAATAGAAAATACAGCCCTGAGATCCTTCTTTGGGTCGTTTTCAAACCCCGAAAAACTAGGGATTTTACTAGGCAAATCTCGGAATTTTCAGGATTGCCACAAACACGTACTGTTTGTATTTAGTTGCGACTTAACAATGACCTTATCTTGATTGCATTAAGGGCAATTAATTGCGATAAAAAAAAAACAACTCAATGATGATGAACGAAGGCAACATTTCCTAACCCCAATTGTCCCTGAAGAAAAAGTTATAACTAGAAAATGAAAAGAGTATGAAACCCCAAGATCATCAGGTTTTGTGAATGGCATTGAATGGCAGCAAACCCATTTGAAAAAAGAGAAATTCGTGTATCTCACTTAAAATTAGAATAACAATATATTTTGTCTATTTCTCCTTCAAGTGGCAGTGCACCTGAGCAAGCATTTTCAGCTGATGCTTATGCTGGCAATAAACTAAGAAGCAGGTTTAGAAATGAAACATTAGATGTTTCGGTGTTTCTGCGCTTATATTTTTGGAATTCCAAATAGATTGCTTTATGTTTTGTCTTATAATTGTATATTATCATTTTTGCATTTGCAAAAAAACGAGTTTAAATTTTAGTTTATATTCAGAAATTACCTAATTTAGTTCTTTTCAGTCAGTGTTTTACACACGATTTTCTATTACTTCTAATTTGAGTGCAATTCGAACCACATGGTGAAATTTCGAGATAGTTCCGGGATGATCCCGGGATTATGCATAAAGATTCGATAATCCCGGGATTAATAAAAATGCTCGGGATCTCTACTAATTAATGACTATTTAAGCTTAGCCACCCGTTTTAAGACATCCTTTACTTCCGACCCTCTGTGTGTTTGTGTTTCTCAGTGTTTCTTATCCTGTCTTAGAGTTTTATAAGTACCATAGATTTTTTAATTTTTTTCTGTTCTACGTGGAGCATTCTTACATGAGTATATATAAATGTATATTTAGGTGTAAAATAATTAAGTTTACAGTAGCACTAGTCCCAAGTTTTCATTTATCTTTATATACATTGATCCCACACGTTGTGCCATTACAAAAGTATTGTTAGTAGTAGCGTAGATATAATACGTCCGCCTTCAGTGATGCTCCCCGCCTCCGCTTATACTTCCGTTAAGGCTCCTCTTCTACCCACCTTTGTCTGGGCTCCTGGCACGAACCAATATTCAATCGGAATGTCAGAACTCAGTTTTATACATGTTTTAATTGCCAAACCATCCCGTAGTAAAGTTTTTGAGAGCGGGTGATTTGTATCGAAATGTATTAAAAACATATTTAATAGTAATGCAATTTATATTGAAACTAGAAATTAGTAATTTTATTACCAAAAAAAGTCCATTGTTTTGGATTCGATGAGTAAGACTATAATATTGTTTTACCCATCATGTTAACAAAATGTAATAACCGAAAGTTCAATGCTACGGGAAATTAGATATGAAAATATTATCTCGTTCACCGTAAAAATTAGAGTATTTTATTGTTAGGCGGAAGTTCCTCAAAAATGTATTAAACATTAATAAACAACAACTTTCAACTACGTCACAAGTTCACTCTCTATACTATTCAATATACTAAAAAATTGGAAGAATGATATTTTTTTGTTTACAAAAAAGTTTGTATTGTAATGTTTAATAAAAACCTGCGTTTTATAAAATGTTCTTGAAATTCTTAAATATTACAGTTTTTCCTTTTTCCTCCCTCTTTCCATCCGTCTTTACTCCCTCCTCTCTTCATATTATAGTGTAGATATTTAGTTAATTTGTACTTCTTAAAAAATGTATTTGTTTATCAATATTTTGTTCTAAAATGAAATTATTAATAAACCAACAATATGTTCATATACAACTGATTTTCTTAAATTGAACGGTTTGGGGAGGTAAGAAGAAATTGATTTAAGTCAATATGCCCGCCCTTATGTAAATATAAATAAAATTATTTTTAGTATTTATGATCATATTTATATAGTAATTAGTTTGGCTTTAATTTCTTAAGGGCAGTGTATATTATAATGTACCAATTACCTTTATATAAATTGCTTCCCTAATCAGAAACCCTACCGCACGCTCCTGATGTATACATATCCAATTTAAATTTAATAAAATAATTGATAACAAACTTTCAATTGTTTTAATTTAATCTATTTGCGAGTATATACTCAAATCTAGCAATTGCTAAGGATTGCTGGGTTTAGCTCGTATCTGTATAAAAACAAATCTTAAACGATCTTCGTAAAATCTGAACGATGGCTTTTGATTAGCGATGGAATAAATTATGGGATTCATGCTAGTGGCCCACGTCTCAGACAAACGTTTACGTCCCTTCCGCCCCCCTTTCCCCTATCCGAGGAGCTTTATCTCCCCCTTTCCCCTTCGGGTCCAGCTACCACTTCCCCGCTCCACACCCTCTGCCGAACGTTCGCGCCACTGAAAGCAACTACGACCGGTCTAACGGCTTACGTATAAATATATATATATGGATACATACGAGTACATACAATGTAACCGCTCTGAATCCGCGAAGATTTTTTGAGAGCGAATCAACGTAGGTACCTATTTTTTTGCTTAAGGAATAAACAAGTGCGTTTCCCACCGAAAATAGCGAATAATTGACCTAAAATTTAACGTAGTTATGCAGAAAGCAGCCAGCCATAGAAAAGTGAAACTGAGATTACAGCACCTTTGTGAGAAGAGTGAACTATCAAATTTACACAACAGTTGGAACGTTTTTGACTTTGACAAATGATTAACAATGAATACATCAGTTGTTGTGGTATTTTTTTGGTATATACAAACAAGAATCTTATTATTCATTCATCCAAGTCATTATGTAGAATCCATGCAAAAAACAAACGAATTAATCAGTGATGGAACCAAAAGCAGGGGGATTATTCCAATTATCTAAGGTACATATGGATAGTTATCTAAATTACAGATACGGAAACATGGTTAACGAGGGAACGAATGTTAAGTGGAATTAAATTCTAAAAATCTAGCACATAAGTGGAAGTTACAATAATTAAACCTAATATTTGGTATGTGGGAGATATCCACTTGACTATTACCAGACGCGGGTCTATGACTACAGGGGTGGCAAATGGACTGAGGGAGGTCCAGTATCACACTGCAAAGATAATATTTTCAATTAAGGTGAGGGGTGATTAAATATGTGATTATTACTTGAATTGTTTAGAGATTTATTTATATATATTTTTTTCTGAATTTCGTGGCAATTTTGTAGCATTGTAATGAACTGTTTGACGTTTTTGATGGCAATTTTTTTTTTTTTTAACGTTACAACATATGTACGTGTGTAAATAGTTAAATATACTCTTTTTTTATTGACATCGACCCTCTACAAAATCGTGGCAAGAAAAATATGAAATCTGGCATTGGTCCTTCTTGACCCGACATAAATTTTTGTTGCTTCGTTGATGCATTTTGACACATTGTTGCGTGGGTAACACTGTCCACTTACAACTAACACGTCAATGCAGTTAACTTATGTAATTGTATCATTAATTTTTTCATCTCTGTCTCTTAATAAAATCCTTGGTGGTTTTATTCCATCAATGGAAATTTCAAATGGAAGACATTCAAATGTCTGCAAAGATGTGCACTTTCGGAAATTATTATTTAGCACTTATTATTTTCACTAAATTTCTTATATTTTCACAGTGCACATTATCTTTCTTAATCGGGAAGACTAATCTCACGCCATTTTGTAGTCCGGAGATTTAGAAATAATATAAATACAAGTAAGTGAAAAGTCATTCATCCAACAAAACTAGGAATTGAATCCGGGACTGAGACACTCTGAAAAAATCATAATGTTTTAATTAAAAATATGTTTTTTATGGCTCATGTTAATTTTCTCTCATAAAAGTTATTTATTTTTATATATACCCAATGGTTTTAAGGCTATTGATATTTTCAGTCAGTTGTGCTTCTGTTTATAAATCGTACAGATGCCTTCTACTCTTTTTTTTCTTGACCAATATCAAAATTGCTGGAACATAAATGTAAATACTCGCCAAGCATCCGATAAAATATTCGAACCGGGGATTCAAATTTAATCCGACTTACATACTCGAATTTATTCTCTGTACTAATGACGATAGTAAAAAGGATTATAAATAAAAAAATTCATTCAATAAAAATTCAAAAGTACCTGTTTTTTACTTGGAGTTCAATTTATCTCTAAAAAGATGGGACGGGTTTTCATATTGTTTTTTTTTTGAACGCCCAATAAAGTCGGATTAAGTTATTTTTAATGCCACAGCGAGTGGAGTCGGTCTCAACTTTACAGCGTCGAGTAATTAAGGTATGAATTCTCAACCGATCGATGCATAATTTCTGTGATTATAAATTTGAAGAGGTTGAATCTAATGTCACTTCTTTGGTCGCATTTGGTGAGAATCTTCCTATTAACGTTTGCATATATTATATCATCAATTTAGTTAATTAAAAACGATTTAATTTTTTTTGTTTTATTCAATGCCCGGTTAACTGACAAGTAACAATTTATTCAATTTTGTGGCGTTGTGGTTTGCGCGTTTAACAAACATGAGGATTTCTTAATTGCCTGAATGAAATATTTTCTAAATCAGTATATATTTATTGTTATACTGTATGAAAAAATATATATCCAAAATACAAAAGAGTCCTCGTTACTAGCTCTTGTGTGGCTGTGGTATAACTCGAGTCTACATAGAGGACCCAAGACTGGATATATCTCTCTTATTTATTGAAATTACAAAGTTGTATTTTTTATAATAATCAAATAGACATTTTAACACCGAATTCGGAAACAATACGCTGGATTTAAATACGAAAAATGTTTATCATTAATCAATAGTCAATACCACAGTAAATCTGTTATACTGTATGAGGAAGAATACGAAAATAAAACTCACAAAAAGGAAGACAGAGACGCTGTTCTATGGCCGGTGATTGTGTGAAAGAGATAAAATGAAAATAAGAAATTCGTTTAATCAGTCGCTTATTGGCAGTAAACAAAGTGCACGCCAGTTAAATGACAACCGTATTTATATATTTTTTTATAATATTGCTATAGCAAGCCAAAATTATACTATATATTTTTTTAAATTATGGCAAAAAATATTTACTAGTATATCGCTATGTTTTTTCTTTCAAATGTCTAAATTTAGGAATATTCTGACTTTTGCTTGAGATAACATGATTTAACATCACCGAGTGTAAATGATTTTTTTAGCACAGCCTTTTAAGTGCTAAGGAAATTTGTTTAAGGAGGACTGTACAGTGCTTAAAATTTGTTTCACATTGTTCACATGCCACTCACAATATTTTTACACTAGTTCAATTTATGTATTCGTTTTTATGCAATACATTCTTTTACGTTGTTTTTGGATTAGCTTTTATTTATTTATGCTTTATTTTAGTGGTATTAACGAACATTTGCGTAAAAATAAGGTTAGTTTTTTTTGTAATTTTTACGTAACATTGAAGTAGAATCGATCAAATCTTCTAGTATACTTAAGCAAATTATAATCAATTGTGTTTGTCTATTTACAACTTTATGATTTTCTTATATTAGCTACGACGCAGTCACCGAAATGCCTTAAAATAACACAATTACTGAGTATTGATAGGGTGCCTCAAAATTCTGGGGCTTTTTCTGAGATTTGTTTTGGAAAAGCGCAAACGTATTGTTTCGCAGATGATCGTTTTATTACGTCTCAGGACTACCAATGTATTTCTTTGTATTTGCTTAATTCTTATAGCAAAATAATACTAAAAACACATGAAACTTTAATTTGATGCTTAGAAAATATAAGAATGGCTTCATAAATTTACCTTGTCACTTGTTGCTCATTTTTTAACACAGATTGCTCACCAGAAACCGTTCACTGGATCAGTTTTTATAACATAAATAAATGTTTTTTTCATGAGCAGAAGCTTCAGTATATTTTTTATGTGGTAGCAATGTTTATCGCAGGAGTTAAAATATATTCTCACATTTCACAAGATCTTCAAGATTTGAATTGGTTAAAAAGCCCATAGAGAATAAAATATAAGCGGGCAGTATTTAAATCCCTTCGTGAAATGACTTCAAGATATATATCGGACCTCTGTATGACAGAAAACACATGTCGAAAAAAACCTACTCTTGGGTCAGCATTTGATTCAGGCGGATTCATTTGGTCGAAATCCGGCGCTGCCCAAACACTAGGTTCGGAGATCGCGCTTTTGCTTTTGCCGGCCCCTTTGCCTGGAACTAATTGGTTTCACACTTGCAAATCATCGACAATCCTATTCGGTTCAAAACTCAACTGAAATTTCATTTTATTCGTTTATAATACCCTCGATTTGCCGAAAATACAATATGTAATATTAGCTTATTTAGAATGTAAGTTTACGAATAAAATTGTAAAGCTCCCTTGAGGTGTTTTTTCACAAAAATGACTGTTTATAAATAAGCCAAATATTATTACAATTATAAGTTTATTTTCTGTTTAGATCATAGATCTCGTAAACTTTTTTATTCAGTTTCAATTTCCGGTGTTCATTTTTGTGTCGGTTTTCACTGCAGAAATTCGTAGTTTAAACCATTAGTTTTGGTGCACCATATATCGTATTAGACAGACCACTTCGCGTCATACGATTCCTATGCAAACACTTGGCTTCACAATATTTTCTCTTTTAATTCCTCACCCATGTTGACATCTTTGGACCGAGTCGGCTATTTGCTTTAACATACTAGAAGACCTGCGTAAACACAATTATTTATTTAGCATTTTTTGTTGGTCATCTTACCTAGAACCAATTGTACATCTTCTTCTTTTCCATCGTTTTGCTCAATAATGATTTAAGTAGTCTCTAGGGATATAATACTCTGCTGTCTGATATGCTTTTATTCCCCAAAGTCCAAGTAAGATCAGTGTTTAACAAGGACCCCGTTAATTACTATCGGTGACAAATAAAACATATTTGTTCGTCTCAGAAAGAAAAATATGTGATTCTGATAGTATTTTCCCGAATCCAAATATTATAACAGTTTTTCCTCATCACACAAGATACAAGCATTACTTTCTCCATTCTTAACTGCACGATATTTGAACATTCTGACTTGCTGAAAAACTGAGAACAAAAAAATTAAATGCTTGCCAAGCGGCATTTTCCAGTGGATTCAATAGTTCCTCAATCTTTCCTCATGCATTATTGATCGTTTTTGTGAACCCATATATATTTCGTTTTTATTTTTTTAATCCTAAATGAACTTCTGTTTGAGGTACATGAAACCAGGAGTACGAGTATTGACCATGGCTTCGACGAAATTCTGTGGGTGATGGAGAAATTTAAAAAAAAAATATTTCAAAACTGGATAAAAAATTGCATTTAGTTTACTTATTGGTACTCGTGAGACAAAAAACATGTTCACTAGCATTTTTTTATCTTCTACTCAACTTTTCGAGACTCTCCTCTTCATTTCACGCAATATGTCCGAAGTGGACAGAATCCTCTACCTGCATATCGTGTTGTTTTTTTATTAATAATAGTTCCCTAGTTAGTTAGAGGATGCGGATGATTACGCGTCTCGCAGTCCACGGAAAACCTTACATTCATCTTCCACACCACGTTTTGGTCCGTGTTTCCACCACATACAATGCAATGGATAACGTTTGGAATTTCCTTAGACAAAAACGAGATTCAGGTGAGATTCATCTGGCTAAATTATTTCACCTACTAGGCAACGCCTAAAAATACTCTAATAAACCAGCCAATGACAGGTAATAAGCCCTGTAAAGCATAGACTCCCATATTACCTTTTCAAAGATGTTTTCACTCTCTTGCAACAAATTAAGAAACAACAAACAAACCATCGCGCCGTTTCCCTATAGGGGTAAGCAGAGAGGATAGAACACCATGTCACTCTGTCTTTGCATACAGACCTCGATTCCTCTCTACATTCATACATCTTCTCATGCGCGCACGCCCAATTATTATGTCCATCTTAAAGTGTTTGATGGACTTGATCGTGAAATGGTATTAAATATTATTATAAATAAAAAATTTATCATTTACCAAAATAATTAGATCGTAGTGTCAATTTTTAATACGACTAGTTATAAATATGTAACTCTGTGTTTAAGCACATGAAAAATACAGTTTTGCGTGTAAAATAGAACCAAAACCCTACATTAGTGTTTCCGATTAGATGGCCGTTCTCAAATTAAAAAATCTGAATGAGGGAATCGAGTGTTAGTGGTTGGGGCGTTCTTATACCACTTTTGAGGTCCTGGGTTTGATTCCTGACAGGATAGACGTAAAGTATTTATTTTTCAAGGGTTCTTTCACTCCACAATATTTCAAAACTTTATCGTTGGTTGATTCAGAAGAACTTTTGACGTCGTTCAAAGCAGTTTGCTTTTACTGCAATAATTTTATTTGGTACATTTTCAAGGAATTTTACGCTCTAATTTTTGCCGATCGTAAGAAAATATTTTCAAATCCAATTTTTCGTAGAACTGTACTTTATCAATGAATTAATAAAAATATTATCATTCATTATACACTATTTGGACATCCTTATCCGATTTAATCAATTTTGTATTATTGAACTTCCAGTTTTGGTTGTGTTTTAATTAGTCGACTTTAAGGTAATTAAATTTAATTAGAATTAATACAGTAGCTCTTAATAGGACTTTAATCAAATGATGCTATTTATTGCCTGCATAATTTAATTCTAAATCAATCTGGTTGCATCTAAGAAGCTGGGTAATAAATGATAAACTTCTTGTACGTTTTACCTGACGAAGCGTGAAATTATTCCAGAATATGGTAGCTCTACAACCTGTTGTGGATATATTATATATAGTAGTTACGAGTATATATTTACATGTACAAGTCAGGTCAAACCGTTTCCGATACCTCCCACTCCACCTCCCCTGGCCTTCTGATGCTTTCAGTAATAATAATTAATGCTACCTGATCGTTATCAAACTGTCGCTGTTGAGGCAAACAGGGGCGCAAAACTTGAGGACCTGTGACTGACGAAAATAATGTAATAAAAATATTATTACCTACTAACCATAATTTTTTCTTTACACCGCGTCTGAAGAAATATCTCTTTTTTCATTATTAATATATTTTTTTCCTTCTTTGTAATTTATATTCAAATACAGTTATTTCTTTTTTTCGTATATATATTAAGCTTTTACTTTTTTAAGAGTAAAAAGTAAACATTTGTTTTCTTATTATTTACTCAAATATTATATTTTTGGGGCAATTTTTTAACGAGTTGCAAATAACTTACTATTAGATAATGGGAATCAAGTTTGAGTAGAGTGGGAATCGTACATCAGATCTCTGATCCCTGAGTACGCAACAATACCCACGGGACTACACCCCGATTCAATTATTTTTTCTATAAAATACGTTTTGTAACTTAAATTAAATGAATAAATCTTTTTTTTTATTGGTCAGTTGGAAAAAATGCCATTTGGCCATAAGCCCGCAAATGTACAATTTACATTAAATAAAAAAACGTTAAATAAACATATGAAATAAATAATGTGTTTTTGAATCATGTATTCAATGAATTTTTATTGATAAACCATACATTTAAAGTATTGTTTTTATTCAAAAATATTTTTATTTAAATAGTAATGTCATTTCCATCAGTAACTTGTCATGTGTTTTATTGAGTTTTTTTTTCAATTTTAAAGTTTTTTTTAAATATTTACTTCTGTGTGTATTTGTTAAATTTTTGCATGCCATATCTTTCGCGGTTTTCTTCGTTTTCAACATCTTTCAACATTTGCATAGTAAATCTTTTAAGCTGTTCTGCCCACGTCCATTCGTTCTACGTGTTCAAACTCCTTTTTCGATTTTGTCAATAATGCTTACCATTATATATAATGCACGGACCTCGACATTTGCGCGACTGTCGTACATAGTTTAATCACAAATTTGTTTGAGAGACGACATTTTAAAGGCATTCAGCCAACTTTCATCCTTGTTTTTCATAAAATACAACTTAGTTTAATCGAACTCTAGTCGTCCAGATTGTCAAATATCCGGATCGTCGGAAGAAATAAATAAAAAAATGAGATTTTTAATGTGACTTTCAATCGATGTATTATTTCAAATGCAACAAAAAAATGATAATAGACTAAATCATGTTTTTTTTATTTCTTCTTTTTCTCATCTTCTTTTTTTATATCAACTTTACTTCTAAGCACTGTTCTATATTTTATTGCTTTATATTGTATTTTTTAAATTTTATGTTGTTTGTATACTCATGTTTTTATATAACTTATGTTTATTTAATAGGCGTGAAAAATTAATAAAATAAAAATTACTAAAAAAAAATACATTGCCTTAATTTGATTGTCCAATTATTTGGATTTCTGCATATCCGGATAACGTCTGGCACTCATTACGGATAAGTGGTGTTTTTCTGTTTGTGAACTGCTGATTTCGCCTCTCTAATGTGATCTTCTTTTTTTTTGTTTTTTTAAGTACCTACGAAATCATATTTTATAATTACTTGGATACATGTACATAAAATTACCCCATTGATCATTAATGGATTTTTTGTGATTAAATAAAAAACTCAAATTGTTTGGATACACCTGACCAAGTGACAAAGACATATTAACGATCTCGTTCCATAAATCTTCTTGGGAGCTGATCCTCTCTCTTCCTCTCCATCTTCCAGCGTCCTTATCTTGTATCTTCAACTCCGTATTTATAATAGTCTGGGACAGAAAGGGGGTACGTTGTGCGTGAGTCGCTAGACGGGTCAAAATTTAAGAAAAAACCCGTTCCATTATGGATGGACCGAATTCGTACAGAATGTGACAAAACTCTTGGAGATTTCATTTATTAATTTTAAATTAATGTATAGTTTACATAATCACGAACATATTATGACTTTTTAAGATGGACCCATGCTAAGCCATAATAATATCCATAGCAAAGTGTTGCAAATAAAAAATATCTGATAAAAAATAGCGTTAGCTATATAATAATTTTAGAATTGAAATTGTGCATATTTACAAATATAATCCAAAGCACAAAATAGTACAAGTATTGTATTAAATTTAATAGAAAATAAAATAATTTTATATATTGTAATAATCATTAAGGTTCTTTTAGATAACTTTTACAAAAAGTATTAGTTTTGTTGATAATTATTTTTAATTGAAAATTTATCAATAATTACATCAATAAATAAAACATTTAATTTTCATTAAAATATGTCATTTGAAATAAACGCGTTTCATACTATTATATTTCACCAATAAGCTACAAAAATTGGCTTGGTGGGATTTAAGTGAATTTTTTTTTTAATTGTAAAAATGTATAATTACACTATTAAAATAAATAAAAAAAAATTAAAAAATCTACTCAAATCATTTTTAATGTCTTGATAATGTCGAAATCCAGTTTGAGTCACATGACTATTTAAAAATACAACGTAATGATTATCAAAAGAATAACGTTAAACTAGCACCAGATATAAGTTTTTTTTATATAAATACAAAACTAATGGCAATTATCTCGATTCATTTATTGTTTTTTTAAATATTTTATGTTGCAAATATAAGGGGAAAAATACCTGTGGCAGTTTACTAATAAAAAGTGTCTTAGGTTCATTCTAACACTTGATTTTATTTACGCTTGAATGATTTTGACTAAATTATTAAAATACAAATACTCATCTTGTAACCGGGTTGTGGTTCAGTGGCTAGTGTCGTGGACTAAGTGATCAGAGGTCCGAGGGTCGCACCCTGCTCTACCACAACTTGGTTTCCATTTTCTAATAGTGAGTGATTTTCAACTATTTTAAAATGGACCCCAAAATTAAAATATTTAGTAAATCGTTAGAACGTAAATATTTATTTTTTACAAAATAAATTATAATCATTATAAAACGTAAACGTTTTATATTAAGCTTTGATCTTATGATTAGAGTTATATTTTTGTACATGTCAAGGGTCTCGAAAATGAATTATTGAATCAGTTGTGTAAATTAACTTTCGAAAAAATGGGATATAATGCTAAACTGCAAGAATTTTGTAATCAATATATAAATTTACACAAATTTAATCCTTTCGATTAAAGTCTTCAATTATTTCAAAATGCTACATGTTAAGGTACACCGTGTTATTTACGTATATGTATTAGTACTAATGTTTGTCATGCGTAAATATCACGGTCATTTTCCTCTATTTCAGCCAGTAACAAAATGCCCAGTAAATAACTGGCCGTTAGGTTTAAATACTGATTTCCTTTAACGAGCCGGTTAAATTACGACGACTAACACTTTGAGCAATTAAGACTTACCTGGTAAATCTAATAGCGAGTCAAAATAATAATGATTTATCGAAGTTACACTACAATTAGACCTTAGAAGCGACAAAGTTACACCCTTTAATATTTTTAATTTTATTATTTAATAATTTTACTGGACCTGATTTTTTTTCAATATACGAGTACTTATGTAATTTTTTCATTTTATTTTACATAAATTTTCTTTTTTTAAAAAACCAACATGCGCCTTTAATTTATAACAAACACCCTACGATGAATGAATGATACGGCTTATGAAATGAGGAAGTTCGGTGGTTTTAAAAAAAAAATTAAAACCACCGAAACTTAAAAGTATTTGTTAAGCCAAAAAAAAAATTCATGTTTTCTTGTATCGTATTATCAGAGCAATGATTTTTTATTTTTGAAAATACTCGGTGTGTGACGTCTCAAGTTCTTTTCCGCCTCTTCTCGTTCAGTTCTGCCGATTGCTCCGTTAACTTATCGTAAACCGGAAATCTCCCACAACTCTCGTAAGTTGATTCGTCGTTCAAAGTAGTTATTATTTTTTCTTTTTTTAATATTATTTTTTTATAACTTTTTAAACAAACTAAGCAATTAAATATAACTGAACTTTTTCAACTAGAATCATTAAAATTTATCCATAAATTAGCCACTAATGTAATTGTAGACGAAGAACTAAAACTAATAAAAAATTGTAGTCAACATGGACATAATACGAGAATATCAGACAAATACCATATACAACTTTCTAAAACAAGACAAGGACAATCAAGACTAATGAACCAGGGACTGAAATTATACAATAAACTACCAGACAAAACTAAACAAAAGACTCAGACAAACTTTACAAAAGATGTAAAAAATATTATTTTGAACAACAGAGTATAAATGAAAAATGTATATATTATTTTATGTAAAATGAATGTTATAATCCGTAAGGGTTTATAAATAAATTTTCAAATAAAAAAAATATATTTTAAAAAAACTTGTACTTTAATTTATTTTATTTTCCCACTAGCTTCATTATAATTATAAATACCCTCTCTACTATTTACAGTTACTTTAATTACAAATCTGTACTGTAGAGCAATAATCTATTTGTATAATAATTATAGTTTTATATATAAGTTCTGTAGTATTTCTATCTTATTTATTTCTCAGCTAAAACTTATTTAAATATTTTCCTAAACAAGCTTCAATGTTTGCATTTAAAGTTAATTTCTTGCGCACCGCCGCGCGCCGCCGCGCCGCCGCACCGCTGCGGTAGACCCAAATACTTAATTTTATCCACTTTATTAATTATTTCGGTTTTAGATTAGACGGTAATGTCCTTTAAAATACCTGGAAAAATATTTTATTTTCATTCTTGTACATCTGTTTAACACGCGTTCGTAATGTTTGAAAAGGTCTCTTAATTATTTATTAAAGTTGGTTATCTTAATTATTTCCTCATTATTTTCAACTGCTTCTTTATGTGCCCACTGCACTTTAATAGCGGGTATGCGGAGCAATTTTAAATTGCGTTTTAATTTAAATAAATTGCGAAGCAGCGACTCATGGCAAAATTAATTACTTCAACTCCCATCGGTTGTATCCTTTATCTGATTCTTTCCTTTATATGAGGCTTCTGTTGGAAATATTTAAGTGATTTTATCTTAATGCACAATGCACAATTGTGTATCTTAGTCACGCCATTTTAAATTAAATCACCTGTTGTTGGTAATGTCCTCTAGACTGAAGTAAACTCAAGTTAATAACATTTAAAAGCTTTTTTTTAATTGAATCGGCATTCACTTCGTAACACTTCATTATAAATTATTATGAAAATAAAACTTTGTTATCAGTGTTACACAATTTTATTATTTTACAAGAACACAACTATAGTTTCGGGAGAGCACTCCTCCCATCGACGGGTGATATAAAACTAATATAATAAACACAAAATATTGTTCACAATGTCATCGAATCTAAACAAAAAATAAACAGATTAATCAGTGAAACTTAGATCAGGACTTAAGATAACCATCCATTCATATGCCAACACCTTAGATAAGAATAAAAACCCCCTGCTCTAAGTTTCACTGATTAATCTGTTTATTTTTTGTTTAGATTCGATGACATTGTGAACAATATTCTGTGTTTATTATATTAGTTTTATATCACCCGTCGATGGGAGGAGTGCTCTCCCGAAACTATAGTTGTGTTCTTGTAAAAGAATAAAATTGTGTAACACTGATAACAAAGTTTTATTTTCATAATAATTTACATTTAAAAGCGTTCAATTATTTTAAAGAGTGTATCCTATCCACCTGCAACATTAATCTCAATTGACTGAATATTTTTCACCAAGCTTAATATTATGTACGGCCAAGAGTTCGTACCTACAAATACGTATACTTAACAATTTTAAAAGGCCTTTTTCTGCTTATCATGTGACATTTTATGAAAAACAATTTACAACCGGATACATAAAAAATAATTTTTAAATGCGCTATGTACATAAATTCTTGCATCGTAGGGATGAGTAGGGTATTGTATCCATCACTACTGTGCGTGTTACGTTTGTCATTTATTTCAAATTAATATCTATTAAAACTTCTAAGAATAAACGTTTTGTTGCATGCATTTCTTAAACTTACTATAATAAATGTAATAATTCAATTCTCAACATCTAATTACAAACCATTTAACCGTTTGTATTGAACAGATATTTTAAAAACGTCTCTATGTAATTAACATTCAATATTTTCGCCTGCACTGTTGAGTTTAGTAAAATATGTAGATATTTAATAATATTTTTTATAACGGTGTAAAATAATACCTTCAACCTATTTTTTCAATAATTAAACTAATAATTTAATTTTAAACTTCGTTTAGAAACAGCAAAAATACCGCCAAAGACCGATCTTCGCAACGAAATCAAATATGTAACTAATGAACAGTATAATAACCATCCCGAAACAACAATATATTGAATTTCCGTGCAACACTCTGTGGCTAATAATTAAAATATTTTAGCAAATAATATCTGAGTTTTTGCGCTCATTAAGTCATCTAAAAAAAACGTGCAGCTAATGGATGAAAAAAAATACATTTCGATTACAACTTTCGTTGTTTTGTATTATTATGTTTATTATTGTGATTGCAAGCGATTTTAAAAATTATTTTTATTACACATTATGATTCGTTTCATTAAAAAATATATCGCGAGTTTCAGGAAATTTGCTTTAAACAAATGATTGAATATAGGCTTTTGGAATGTGGTTTCTGACTTTTATCTTCTGAGGTATGCCGAATGTCTGCTATCAGTATGGGGTATCTTCAGCACTCAACTCATAATATTTCTAGTACCTACCTAAAATTCGGGCATTTAGCATCGCCTGATCCGACTTTAACTCTTAACGATTTCTATCTCTGCTTTGCGTGCAGACAGCTTTTTCTGCATCAGCAAATAATAGCTGAAAAAAGCGTGGTCTATCGTTCCATCACTAATTTTAGCGAGAATTGTTTACTTGAGTGGCGATCTCAAGGCTTTGTCGGTAATTTATATAACCAAAAAACAAATTGAAATATAACTAACGAAAGTGTTTTTTTTTTCTCAAATTGCCAGCAAATCAACATTTTTTTATTATTTGTTGCAGATATATTCACTCAAAGGAAAAGCCGTTCAAGTGTACAGAATGTGGAAAAGGTTTCTGCCAGTCCAGAACCCTAGCGGTCCACAAGATCCTGCATATGGAAGAGTCTCCCCACAAGTGCCCCGTTTGCAGCCGCAGTTTCAACCAGCGCTCCAACCTCAAGACGCACCTCCTCACCCATACCGATCACAAACCGTACGAATGCAACTCTTGCGGGAAGGTGTTTAGGAGGAATTGCGACTTGAGAAGGCACGCTTTAACCCACGCCGTTGGTGATGTTCCACCCGAAGTTCTCGATGTAGGTGAAGAAGACCGTCCATTATCTCCTTTACATGACCCTGTCTATGACGATGATCCCGATGACCTCACATCACCAGATCATTCTCCAGTGAGACGTCCAAGATCTCCCTCTAACGAGAGCATTACAAGAGGAAGAGTCGAAGAGTTTATTCCGCCGCCACCACCACCGCAGCACACGCGTAGAGCGTCTCCTACCCCTGAGAGAACTGAATGTCACCACAACGAGCCTCGAAGCACCGCAAGTCCATATACAATGCGTCCTCACCACGAGTATTACTTCCAAGACAAAAGTAAATTTTATTATCAGTCTGATTCAGGTGTCGAGAAGCAAAGATACAATAATCCCGAGTGCCACTCCGACAAAGGTATACGACAGCCTGAAACGAATGAATCTCCCGTTCGCCATCCCCAGTTACAAATTCGTAGGGACTTACACCACGCGGCTCCCGAGCAAGGACTCAAAACTCACAATTCAAGCTCATCGATGCTTCAAGGAGGTCCAAGCATGTATCTAGGATCATTTAGGAAGCGCCCGCTTCCTCCTGATATCGCGGACCTTGGAAGACCTTCTACATCAGGCGAGTATCGCGGGCGTCCACCGTCCCCTGGCCCAACCAATTTGAGTTTACCTAGAAATAACCTACACATGGGTCCACCCAATATGAGTCTCCATTCTCCGGTTCTCAATTTGCATCCTTCTCACAAAATTGGTCCGATTCCTCCTCCGCCGCAAGGACTGATGAAACCTCCCGATAATCACATACTATTGCCAGGTTCCTCTTCTCGGTTGCCGCCATCAATTAATATTCAATCGCACCATCCACCGATGGTAGCGCAAGACTTGATTATAAAACATCTGCATCCGAAAGATATGAGTTCGCTAGGACTCTCGCCGGGAACTGTTTCCAAATCTGGAAATCCAAAGCCTGAAAGTGTTTCGCGGGAAACTCCTTCAACTAGCGGAAGTTTGTCAAGTTCTATTTGTTTGGGTATTCAAAATATGGTTGGCATTCAACCGCCTCCGCCTTCTAGGCAGAACGGTGCCAACCCTCCCCAAAAGAAAGGTTTTAGTATAGAAGACATTATGAGACGTTAACCGGCTGATGTTTAAAGTGTACTTAATACTGACTGTTTAAAAGACTGATTGATTTAAGCAGTTTTTAGATAAGACAAATTTTCGACGTTAAAATCAGTGACATATTACTAGAAATATTAGCGGGCAAAGAAACGTCCAAGTCATTTTGAATCCCCAACAAATATTGTATTGTGATTGTAAAAAGTTCACCGGTTTCCTGTTTTCTTTATTTATGTGACCATCACATTCAATTTTACTAATTAAAATGTAATTCTTTTATTGTTTTCAAGAATTTCGACGATCTCAGTATGCAAATACATGCAATTGAATATAACAAGTGATCAATCAATAACGCGATTTAATTGTTTTGTAAATAATTTATCATTTCTTTCACCTTTGCAAGGTGTAATTATATTTATGTTAAACTATCTGTTTACTGTTATAAATTAGATTTACATAGATTTATTATATTTTTACTAAGTGTTCCTTTTCGTGATTTCACGGTTTTTGATTCTCAGATATTTAAGTGTTAAATATATTTTAGATCTTAATCACAGGCAGGAAAAACTAGCCACTAATGTTTCTCGTAACAATATCGTACTCAAATTGTTTTATAGTAAAAGCTAATTTTAAGGTTTCTGTTTAAAAATCTAACGAATTTTTTGATCTGTCCACAAATTTTATCATGTACAAATAAATAAATTACCCTCAAAAGATGTAATATGTTATTGATAAGTAATAATTAGTTATTTATGATTTAAATGTTTTTAAAAAAAAACACGCAGGTTTAATTCAGTATTTCAAAAATCTTTGTAGACTTATATCTGTACCTTAAAGGATAAACTATTGAAATTACATTGAACTAAATGTTCAGGAAACAAGATTTTGTTATTTTGCGATTTCTAAAACGTGTTTTTTTATCCAAATGTGATAATTTCAATAAATAAAGAACTTTCAATGTAAAATAATGATTACCTTGATATTAATAGCAAATATTGAAATAGCACATCTAGAACTAAAGATGTGTTTTGCATAACAACAAAGAGGATATCAGAAGTCGATTTAAACTATTTTTTAAACATTTTTACTAGGAAAGTGGACTTTGGTATTTTATTCACCTAAAAACTATCTCGTTGCGATAATTTCTGCATTTTTGACATCAAAACTACAAAAAGTGGACTCGTTTTATCGATGTTTTATCCTCTAAGGTAAAGATAATTTTATCTAATATCTCAACAGATGTGAAGGAAATTATACGGAAATAATTAAACCAGCCCAAACATATAATTGCACTTACTTTCTGGTAAATGAGATGATATTGGTGTATTTTGATTTTCAGGAAATCAACTACAAGCGAACTTGTGAAAATAATATCAACATAATATTAATTTATTGTTTTCTAAAATTGGATATGAATTATTCGTTTTATTTTATACAAAAAATGTCATTGGCAAGTATTTTTATGCGTTTTATTTACATCAAACTGAAGCTTCAGTGTAAATATTTTATGATATATCAAAATAAAATGGAAGTTACTTTGCAAATATGTTTTTTAAATCAGCGACAAATATTATTGTGTAATAATTTGTACATTCCAAGAAATTATGTTCAACTAAATTAGTATTTGAATTGTGAAATTTTGTGACCAATAAATTTATTTAAAGTGTATGACAATAATAAAATTTATGTATTAGAGCAATTTTGACGAATAAACGTTTTTGAAAAAATTATGCGTTTTTTGTTATTATTTTCTTGTGCCTTTCCTCAAATAAATTTTTTTAATAAATAAGTTACATTTACATTTTATTTATTACCCACCATCGAATAATATGAAAGGAAATAAAAGAGAGTTAATCTGAACAGGCATTTAGAAAAAAAATAAATATAATAAAAAAGCCCTAGTCATATTATTAAAAATAATAATATTATAATAGTCAGCGCATTTGCCTTTCATGAAAAGTTCTCGGGTTCGATTCCTAACATGCTTGAGATTACAATTTTTTCAATGCGTAATACTGATCATCTTACCTTCGTGTAGCAAAAATATAAAAATACGCTGCGGAAAGTGAACGAATGCAGTACATAAAGCACTGTTTTCGTTCACTTTAATGCGTATGTGATAGACATGTAAAATAATAAATATGTAAATAATAAGAAATTAATTCTTCAAATCGATATTTTACCGCGCGCAACGTGTTCAAAGAATTGGATAATGGAAAATTCACTGGTCCATTAGAATTAAGTCCAATTGTGTAAAATATTAAACTTTGTAACTGTACTGTATGTTTCCTGAATAAAAGAAAATAAAAAAAAATAATAAAAAATAAAAATAATATGATAATAAATAAATAAATAAAATCAACAAAAAAAATCCTCACCTAGTGGTACATAAGGTACTGCGAAGGTAAACCAAATGTAGTGTAGTTTAATAATCTGTTAAATGCGAGTAAAATAATCAGTATAACGCTTTGGGTCCCAGTCTAGTAACAATGAAATGTTGCACTTGAAAAAAGTAATTTAATCAGTTTTTTACGTCCACCCTGCCAGGGATCGAACCCAGGACTTCAAAAATGGTAGGTGAACATGTCAACCATTACGCGACGAGGCGGACTTATCTCCACTTTATTTCTTAATTCAATTTTTTTATCCTCGAGCGGCCATCGACTCGAAAAAACTCGTCCAGGGTTATAAGTGTATGCTCCATCACATGTGATTAAAATATGAATTCACAAATTATGTCAATGATGCAAGTAACTTTCTGTGTGAGTATCTGTGCTACTTTTTGATAGTAATGTGGTACACGTGACTTCTGGCCAAACGTCCATCGGGTCGATGGTTTTTCCCTCCTCCAAAGTAACACGTAAAAAATTGTGTGGTTTTAAATTCTAATGAAACAATGAACCGATTTTGGCGAGAAACGTGACATGGAGGCAATGAGCAATAATTATTCACAGAGAATAATAAGCAACAAGGAAAATGGAAGAATTTCAGATATTCTACTCAGTAAAAGTATAAATTTGTTGCACCAGAGAGGGAAAACAATTTTAAGAGGGGAATATGGAAGTATAGGCATTTACACGGCTTATAACCTGTCATTGGTTGGTTTAAGTGGTCACTTTAGAGACTGTGTAACATTCACCATTCTGACTTTGTTTAAACATCCAAATTTCCTCAACTCTTCCATCTGTTAACTTTTGTGAAGTAAAAGAGCTGAAACCTTTATCATGTGCGTGAGGTTCATCCGGCTGAACCAATTTACCTACAAGGCAACGCCTGAAAATAATTTTACCATTTTTATTGTTTTTTTTTTCCAGTTAGTTAATTCAAC